>NC_058409.1:82529839-82829839 GCF_002201575.2 Neomonachus schauinslandi | reverse complement strand
ACCAGAAAAGATGAATACCCACCATTTGCATCGACATGAATGGAACTGGAGGGGATTATGCTAAGTAAAATAAGTCAAGCAGAGAAAGACAATTATCGTATGGTTTCACTCATATGTGGAACATAAGGAATAGCATGGAGGACCATAGGGTAAATGAGAGAAAACTGAATGGGAAGAAATCAGAGAGGGAGACAAACTATGAGAGTCTCTGGAGTCCGGGAAATAAACTGAGGGTTACAGAAGGGGGTGGGGGGAGGATGGTGTACCCAGGTGATGGGTATTAAGGAGGGCACGTGTTGTGATGAGCACTGGGTGCTTTATGCAACTAATCAATCACTGAACACTACATCAAAAACTAATGATGTATGTTGGCTAACTGAACATACTAAAAAATTTTTTTAAAAAAGCACTTCTAAATAAATAGTCAAAGAGGGACCGAGGGGGAATGGGCCTAGACTTTTTTGACATTTCAACAAACATGTACTTATTGTATAAAAAATCTCTTCTGTCTCCAGCTCACTCATTCATTCATTCATTCAATAAATACTTAGTGAAGACCTAACATGCCAGGCAAGGGGGATATAAGAGTGAACAACGTAAATATGTAACAGCTAGATACTCGGAGTTTATGGTGTGATGAGGAAATATTACCACTGCTTATTATTCCTGCCAATCCTGGCTCTTCCCACACCAGCTGGGGGTGGGGACAGCTAATTTGTGTAGCATTTGTCGGGTCATGGTGTAAATAGTTCCACCTGTGGCTGATTGTAAACTGCCAAGGTGATGTCAATTGATTCTCAAAATTCCCGAAAATTTAACAGTCCGCTCTCCAGGCTGTGGAGATACTAGCCCCCACCTCACCCACCCTACCCTCCCACATTTAACAGTGGGACTTATTCCTTACAAGTTCGAAAGGGTTTTAAAATTAGGAGGGTGTTTCCAGCATTAGGAGGATAGCAGCAAGGTTGGCAAACTGTAGGGTAATGTGGGTTTTTGTTTTTGCCCAGAGTGACAGAAGTGAGGGCAAGGGAATCCAATAATACTGCCAAGCATATCTGGGGAGCTCTAGTGAAAAGCTAGAGCTCACTAGGAGTCTGCTAATGATCTACAAGTGGACCCCCGCTCAGGAGATGGACAACTTTAGTAAGTGTGATTTCTCCCCAGCTTAGCTTTACTCTTTTCGGTCCAGTTTTTCATGTAAGAGCCTTACCTGAGAGAAGTAATGTGATGACCCATGAATGTGGGTCGGTAGATCACACTGGTCTGCATTTTGCTGAGAATATGTCCTTAAAATTGTTACTAAGTGGTTTGGACAGAGGGCAGGAGCTGCCAGGGGTTCAGGGGGCCAGAAACTTGCTGGAAGGAAATGTAGGTGCAAACCTAGAAAGCAGAGTGAGGAAAACACTAAGAAATTCAAAGCCTCGGGGCGCCTGGGTGGCTCAGTTGTTAAGCGTCTGCCTTCAGCTCAGGTCATGATCCCAGGGTGCTGGGATCGAGCCCCATATCAGGCTCCCTGCTCAGCGGGAAGCCTGCTTCTCCCTCTCCAACTCCCTCTGCTTGTGTTCCTGCTCTCTCTGTCTTTCTGTCAAATAAATAAAATCTTAAAAAAAAAAAAATTCAAAGCCTCATGAATCCCACTTCATAATTTTGCTTGGGCCTGGTGAAATATGCACATTTTAAGCTATCAGCAGTTATAAAGTGGTAATGATAAGAAAAGCAGGTCAAAAAATAAAGTAAGGTAACTTGGAAGGATTTCTTATCTCCTATCTTTGCTAATAACCCTGAAAAAGACATTTGACAGCAAATACGAGTTTACAGCTGTTTTGGCTCCCATAGAGATTAAAGGCTAGTCTTGGCAATACTCCGCAGTACTTAGCAGCATGTGTGAAATTACTCATGGAGATTCTTCTCGTTTTGTATATTTTACTTATTTTTTATTTTTTAACCACGGTATGAGGTTGAATTCTTTCTAGATGCAGTAAAGTGAACCACCAGATTGCTTTTCAGTGATAGTACAAAACTTTTTGCTCACCTAAAGAAGAAAAAACATGACAAGTGATGTTTGGTACTGCATCAAAGTTCCTGAAGACCTGCTCAATTGGAAATTATTTATTTGGTAATCAGAAAATGTTGCAAATTCCTAATGAGACATTGGTCACATGAATTAGTGGTAACGATATATTTAATTCTTTCTTTAATACAGAACGTATAATTAAGACTCAGTACTCTAAGACATTTACTGGATAAATAATGACCCCCCCCCCCCAAAAAAGGCAACAATCTGGATGTGATTATAAAGATTTAGCTTGGTCACCTCAAGGATGATCCATCTCTATAATAGAAACTAATATTCAGACAGGTGAAAAGATGGTGGTGAGGAGAGAAGGAGAGAAAGCATAGTTTCACTGTGACATTAATGTATTAATATTACAGAGCAATAGTTTGTCACCATCTATTCGCCAGTGATGTCTACTAAATGTTGAACTGGCTAAATAGTACAACTAACATACACAGGCTCTTCTGAAACAATACATTATAGGATATTTGGGGCAAGCTATGATGGTTCTAAAATTATATCTCAAATAAATTCCCTTGGACAAGAGTATATGTGAATATACTTTAATTCATAACCCTGTTTTTTAATTCTTGCTTATAGGATCTAATTCCTTTCCTTTTCTCCCTTCCTGTCATTGGGAATTACAGTTTGACAGCATAACAAATGAGCATCAAGATTTAGTAGGTGCTTCTTTTAGAAGCTAGATTTTTCTCTTCTTTATAGATTTATTGCCACACCATCTCCAACCCTTATCCCAAATGACATTGAGCTTTAATACTCAAGGAATTTAAGTTCCCAATTAAAATTAGGAAAAAACCCTAAGAGACCCACGAAAACACAGCTCAAACAACTTAACTCTGCTGTCTAACTTAACTATTTTCCTATTTTTGTGCTTTCTTTAAATTATAAACTCAGTATAAAACCAATATTAAAGAAAATTTTGAAAAAAAAAATTAAAAATCAACTGGATACCGATATAATTATTTTCAATTATACATCTGTTACTGCATTCTTTAGCTTGATGTATATGCGTCTTAGGTAGTTGTGATTAAAGCATGCACTCAAATTTGTATTACTTTCTTTTCATGAATATCTTTTAGTGATTATTCATTGTTTTTTTCATTGTTGCATATCCACTGAGTACTTAAAACAGTGCCTAGCACATAGTAACTGTCATAAATAAATACTTTAATAAAGGATGGTAGAAATGTCAGAGTGCCGAGATGTTCTTTAAAAGGGTGTACTGTATTTCTTACTAAACTGGTCCAGGTACAGCTGAGTAACAATTGTTGTTCGTGAGACAAAGTGTGAGTTAATGAATCACTATATCCTGTTTACTTTCTTCTAAGATGTTTCAAGTTTCTCCTCTGGCAGGATGCCCCAGGCTCAAGTGTGATATGAGCTTCAGGTTCTGCCAGTATGGTCTTGGGCTTGTTTTGAAGACTGTACACCGTTGATCTCCAGGGGCTCCAAGGGGAAAAGAAGGACATATTCTTCCCTCGCAACTCGTGTTTGCTTTCCCCTGATAGTGAAATTAAGCAGTCCATGTTCTTGGAAGCTCAGCAGGGCAGTTAGTGGGAGAGACAGGTCATGGTGAGCACCAGTGGGACTGAAAGAAATCCATCCCATTTCAGTGTGGTATAGCATGGAAGATGAAGAGGGGCTTCACCTGAATGGGCCACATTTTCCCAATGCTAATGGGGAATCTGCCTTAAGGTGGTCTTCTGTGGAGGCTGCCTAAATTCCATCCCAGTGCACTTCAAGGTGTACTAGAATTGTGGGCACAAAAACAGTCCTGTACGCTTTCTCCCCTTGCCTGGTCCACAGTTAGAGGTGTGGATAGTAAGAAAGTCAGTAAACTGTGCTGATAACTTTCTATTGAACAGAATAGCTCAAAAGCATCTCAAATACCATCTTAATGAACTGACCAAATTAATGTAGTCTTTTTTGGTCATTTAGTGGAAAGAGCCTGGACTTTGCATTTAGACCGATCTGGCTTCAAATTCTGGCTCTGCCACATAATACATTGGTTGTATGACTTATGTCACATGAATGAATTTCTTAGCATCTGAATATTCCATCTTGGAAAATGGGAAGAATAATTCCAACATTTCAGGGGTTTGTGAATATTAAATAGGATCATCAAGGTGATCATTTGAAATCGCATCAATCACATGTGATAGGCACTTAATCTGTTTTCTCTTCCTTTTTAGAGACCAGCTAAGGGCTTGGGACCACCTGGTTCTTTAAGCATAGCCCTTTGCTTTACTAAGGACAGTGGTCTTCCAGTTTTAAAATAGAAGTCTACAGTCATATCGGAAATTATAAAGGTTTGCTAGAAGTCCCTAATGCCCACTGTTACTTTGTAATTATATGAGATCAGTTTGGAGATTTGACTGTCCTTACCATTCTGTATGCTGCTAATCTAACAGAACAGTAGGCTCGACCAGAAGACAGATCCTAGGCCTTACATGGTAACTTACACACACAGAGCAGTCCGACAGCAAATCCCGCAGAGCTCAGATTTCCACTGATAGAATTCAACCCTAGACATAAATTACACGGTGCTTACAAGGCAAATGAAACACAATCTGTCAAGATGGAATCACCAAGCTTGCACCTTGCAGCCAAAATGGATGTGATTGAAACAAGTTTCTTTGCAGATTCTTATTTCGGATTCTGACATTTTCCAACAGTTTGTTTAAAAGTTTCTGAAGTAACTGAAAAGTAATTGTATTTTTTGGCAACATGGAATCCCTAGGAAAGCACCTAAAATGCAGCAGCTGCTGGCATAGGAAAAGGAGATATTATAGATATTCTGCCAGAAATTTAAAGGTATTTTTGTACACTGAAGAATTGCAACTTAAGTATCTTACTTTACCCAAATAACACCTTTTTGACTTCAACACAAGATGCTGATAATTTATCAGCCTACCAAAAACTCTTGACCAGCCTAGTCTCAGAATAAACAATATGCAGTTTTGAGAAAATGAGTGAGCATAGTTGATTATCAAACTGTTTGGTCTTTTCCCCCAACTGATAGGTGAAAAATTGTAACTCCTGGTGTATCAGGTATCCTGCCAGGTATAAGCAGGTCCTCAGCTCTTCTCTCCAGCATCCCTGTAAAGTCTCTGTGGGAAGCAGGTGCTAGGCTTGGCAGCTTGCACCCTGGCAGCTGATTTGGTGTTCGGTATCATTTCTGCAGCTACTCTATGGGGCACTCATTATCCACACTGCCTTCAAGCAGTGGTCCAGATGGTCTTCACACTGCCATGTGGGTTAGGGAAGAGCTGCAGACAGGGCAGCAGTGACCAGGTGTGTGGTGTGGGCCCTGTTGTGTGTCGGGACATAAAAGGGAGGCTGGGATGGAGAAATGTACCTCCTTCAGACTGTTTGCTCTCCTCCCACTGGCATCTATTCACTAGGGATTATAGGGCAATCACACCTGCAGAGACTGCTTCAACTTTTTTGTGTGCTGCAGGTGAAATAAGAGAAGATGAACAAGAAGGTATCCTACCTTAGGGCAAGGCAGACTTTTAGGTCTCTCTTTCCCATCAACAGAACATAGGCAGGTAGAAGACAATATCCTATAAAACTCATTTGCAAAAATCATCCTTTATTGAATTTCCTGTATTAAAGTAATTTCTCTGTTCTACTAGATATGTGACTATGTTCTCATTCCCTGACATATCAGTGTCTTTTTTCTTTTCTGAATTAGTCTACATTTACTCTAATATCACTTAATTTACTTAATTTTGCTATAAAATTGATTGTGACCTTCATCAGGTGACACATCTTAGCATCAGTTCTTTTGGCCTGACCTGAAACTATTTTCTCCTCCTTGTTGCATAAGTATTTATCAACAAATACGAAGAATCGCCTTAGCATTTATTAATTCATTTAACTAATGCTTTTGCCAGGCATTGTGCTAGGGTCTAGGAGTAAAAAAGAAAAATGAAATATTGCCCCTGTTCTCAAGATGCTTATAGTCTGAGGCTACATTTATTTCCCAAAATATGCTGCAGAGAAAACACATTCCTGTAGCTGTTTCACTCCACTCCCCTTTAAGCCTCCCCAGACCCCCCTCATAAAACATATTTTTTGAAATGTTATACACAGTGTACATCAGCCTATTAAAAGCTCTGGAGGTTTGGTGATAAGGAATCCTATTAAATTTTATATTACTCAGATAAATTTGGACACACATTTTGTGTAACACCTGTTGGTGGCCCAAGAAACTAGCATTTCTCAAACAACAAATGAAAAATGTTTTTCTGAACATCTTTCCCATTCTAGTGGGGGAAGAATTCGAGAGAAACATTAAGATCTTAGACTTCCCAAATAGGCTATTGAATTCAGAGCATTTTAAGGAGAGAATTATGTATTATGTATTTGAAGGAGTTGTATGCAAGTTCAAATTATGCGTTATTATCACTTACATAATTGCATTTTAAAATTCTGAACTCCTACAGGGAAGGTTTAAAGGATTGTCGTAACAGATCACCTTCCCTTGAAACTTTATCATTGTGCTTCACCAGTTTCCTCCTAATTTTGTAGATCTCCAAACACTGTAAAGTATCTGGGCCTTTGTTGTAATTAACAAGATCTCAGGAAGATCATATGGTTAGTCGCCTGGCATGGGTTGGAAGCAGGAGTCCCCATCCTTTTGGGGGGCCAAGGCTTACTGTTTTCTAATGCTCTGACCTCACTGAGGAATTCCTGATAGCATCTGGCTCTGTCACTTTCCTGCTTGAAATACTCTTGAGCAGCTGCCCCTCACAGCAGGGTAGCTGCGAGTGACTGGCTGGGGATCCCTGTTGTAAATGACAGCTGCAGGGTGATTTTGGTCATGGCTGCCAAGAGGCAGAAGTTGAGTGAAACATTATAGGATTTTCATTATTCACAGTGGTAGTGTGTTCATGGCCAAACAAAGAGGGTAGCAGTTGCATACAGAAAAAAAAATTGTATCCATTTTTTCAAAAACCTCACTAATGTCCTTTCATTCTCAGAAAGTGGAACAAGCAAAACAAAACTGAAGGTAAATTGAATATTTCAGCCCTGGCCAATGCTGCCTACTTTATGTATCCTTGGCCTGAGGAACTGAGCAGTACTACTACTAACATCTACATTTATGGAGCCCTTTCCCAGTACCAGATACCACTGTCTATAACCATTATCTGAATTTCTCCTCCCAACACACGTAGGAAGTAACTGCCTTTTTACAGATGAAAAATCTGAGATGTTGAGAGGCGTATAACTTGCCCAAGGTCATATAGCTAATAGCTTATGAGTCAGAGACTCAAACTGAGACCAACTCAAACAGAGACTTACTGGAAAGTCCATGCCATTGACATATGGCTGGGTGAGTTTCTGAAGTCTAAGAACAGTAGCTGTTGTTTAAAGAGATGGCTTTTCCCAGCAATAGTACAAGGTGGTATTTCTAAGCCAACGTGAACAACAGGAAATGAATTTAGCGATTGAATTCCATTTTTGACTGCTGAATTTCAGTGTAAATTTACAGTGTCAATTTCTATTCTGGCTTTCCCCTTCAGTAAATAAAGACGCTAAATGATTTTTGTGGACGTGAAAATGACTACCCTGCTTATCCCAATTTAATAGCTTCTTCTAGATTAAGATGGCTTGATTATTGTTTGCTTCTGTTCTTCAAGTGCCATCTTGTCCCCTGACTACACTGACTGAAATAAGGATCAATCAATCCTTAGTTCCCTGCTGAGGGGACAGGGTGGGAGTGGGATATGCATGTGAATTGGGCCTGAAATTTGTGGAATACAGTCATTATGGAAGGCAAAGCTTGGAAACATCATGGTTCTTGTGGAAATGGAAAACCCTTCGTGGGAATTGCAATCAGGCTTCCATCCATGTTGATGGTGTTGTGTTAGTGCTAAGAGGTGCATTTCTTAGGAGTGCTTTTCTTTCTGAGCACATCTTAGGATTTCCTTTACGGCTGCTGAAAGATTTTTTTTTCCTTTCTTTTAGGGATTAAAAAGGGATTTATTCTTAAAGAGCTCAGTTCCAGTGTGAGAAGTACAGTGATGTCCTGTTCTCTTTCATGCGGCTCTCAGGGAAGGAAAGATTGGAGGCCAACCTATTCATCTCCCAGCCACTATAGATGGGTTGATGGAGGCATCAGGAGGTCTTCAGAAGACCTTTTGACTAAGAGATCAGAAATAACTTCTCTGAGATAGTGAGGGGAGGGGCTCGGTCCAGATGTTATTGTATTTTCCTCATCCCACAGTTCTCACAATTCATCCCGATCTCTTCATTGCCAAATTTTGACACAAAAGTTTCTTTTTTGATAAGGCTGAATGCTTGGGGCTGTTGCTCACCATTCTCACTGCAGCCAGGACTAAGGTTTTGGTCAGTATTTGAGATAAACTTTTGTTAGAGTGTTTCCATTTAGATGCTCCAAGGCCGCTACATCAAGGAATAGACACATTTATCTTGTCCTGATTTAATTGCAGAAAGCAAGGTTGGTTTTATATGCTATAAAGCTGTTTTCAGGGGAGATAGAGCTTCATATCTATAGTTCCAGGGTTTCGTTTTGTTGAAACCTTCAGTTTTTCTTAACACTGCTGAAATTATAATGCAGTTTCACTTTATGAGCCCCTGAAATGGTGGCTACAGTCACCACCTGGTTTACCAAATTGACAATGACATGTACAATATGGAGTGCTAGGAGCCAGCTCAGCCAGATCTGTGGCAGCAGTTCACAGGATTTGCATGCTCTGCCTTAGGAGACTGCTTCGTAAAGGTTCATGCTGCTGCCAAGAGGATGTCTCCCCCCACCCTTGACCATGTTGCTTTTCTCCTTAACAATAACTCCACAGAGCCCACTTGCACCTCCCTACTATGTCAGCCTTAAGTCCTTGACCAAGGTGCTCCAATGAACCAGTCACCTCTAACTGCTCCTCTTAGGCTTTTCCTCCCTCTCTTAGATCAGCTTAGTGTTGGCCACTTGGCAAAGATAGACTCAGTGTCCTTGCCTCTTCTTCCAATCATCCAGCTTTGTATACCTTGAGTGCCATATCTTGCTCCCTGGATGAACTGGCTGAAATGAGATCCATCCATCAATCTTCAGACCATCGGTTTGCTGAAAGAGAAGCACTTCTTCTCCTCCTTCTCCTCCTCCTCCTTCTTCTCCTTCTTCTCCTTCTTCTTCTTTCTTTTCTTTTCAAAAGGAATTTTTCACTTGAAACCAAGTGAAAAGCAAGCAAGTACCTAAGCATACAACTTGACGAGTTGAATACCTCTAGGTCCTGGCCTTTTCCACTTCAGAATCAGTGTTTCCTATTGGACTGGCCACAGATGTCTGTTTCTTTCAGATAATGAGAAAAGATGATTGCCACACATCAAAATAACAGGCTCCTCTCAGCTCCCAAATTTCTCTTAGTGCAATCCTAAGATGCGCCCCACAGTAGCCCTTTCCAAGTCTATCATTAATGATAAATGACAAAATTATACATTCTACAAATATATCAAATGTTATTTCAATCTAGGATTTAAAAAAGGGGGGTCCTTCTTTTTCATCCCCCCCCTGAACATGAGCCTTCACATCTTATTTCATTTACTGGGGTACTCTGGTACTTTGAAGTTAGTTCCATTTCATCCTTTGCATCAACTGAATCCCAACTCTTCTGTAAGATTTCCTTTGGTGTCAAGCCTGGCTCTAACTCTCCTGTATTATACTCCAATTGATTGGAAGAACCTCTAAAGATGTCCATGTCAGTTCTTACTTCGTTCCTATAAATAATCAGGGGACACCATCATATATACAGTACATGGTATGTTCATATATTGTTTGATGTCCTACAGAGGTTATCCACTCCCTAAAGACAAGGGCTGTGTGTTTAACAGTCTAGAGCTATGACATACATATCTGGCCACCTAGAAAACACTATTTAATGATAATTATGTGGAATTCAGGAATTGGGAGGTACCTTATCCATAACTTCAGGATAATGTGTTACTTCCTTTTAGGCACAATAGATTGATTCTAGGAAGTGAAGACACTTAGAGATAATACCACTTTGAAAAGGAAATATCAAAAAGGTTGCTAATTCTCAGTGGAGAATCTATCCCTCTTATAAAATTCCATTGTATCTGTACCTTTTATGACAAATATTACTTTTTATTTTAAATTATAGTTGAAGTTACAGACATAAGATCTCTGAGGACAGAATTCCTGTTGCAATCATCTTGATATATTCTTCATATTCACATAAGCACCATGTCTTGCAAATATTAAGTACTCAGTGAACTTCTCCTGAATTAGTAGAGATGGGGTGGGCTGTGGAGCCATAATGCCAGGGGAAGTGGATTTAAATGATATGCTATCTGTGTTGTTGATTTGGGCTCCCTTTCTATAGGTCAAGGCCCCTTTACTACATTCTTGCTCTCTTCACCCCATCCCTGATCTCTATCTGAAGGGACAATACCTATAGAAAAATTTCATGAACGTTATTTTCAACTTTTCACCTATTAATTGCATATGGTGTAGAACTAATTCTTACTTCGTACTTTTGTTCCTTTCTCTTTAACCCTCTCCTTTTGTTTTTCCTTTCCCGCATCTCTCTTTCCACCCACATCTCTTTCTTTCTGAAAGCCTTCCTCCCACACTGATTCACTTTTTTCCTACAGAGATGAACATAAAAGTGATGAGAACAAGATAAAACAGATAAATACATATATGGAGTGGGATGGAGTATACAACACAGTTACTGAGACTGTCTTTATTCTGTGTATATATACCTTAATGTCTGTTTCATAGGATATTTACTTAGGTGATTTTTAAAGACCAGTTCATTTTCATAACAGGCTTTCTATTATTAAGTGATTAAATGCAGCATAAAATGACAAAACAGTTACGGAATGTTCAATATATTCCTGGGTAATTGCAACAATTGTAAACTTAATTCCTTTTTCCTTTCATAAGCATTTGTTAAGTACAGACTATATGCCTGGCAAGACGTAGGACACCGAGTATACAAAGCTGTTAAGACATGATCCTTGCCTTTAATGAGCTTTCCCAGTTGGGAGGGTGAAATGACAAAATCCCACCTCAAAAAGCCCAGGACAATATTAACTCTTCAGTCAGATTTTCTAGGAAATGTTCTTGTTTTATAGAAAAATATTGCATGAATCTTCCTTTCCAGCACTCCAAAGTGAATGAGAGAAAGAGAGAGACCAGTTCTCCACCCCCAATATCATTTCAAACTTATGAGTGTTAATTCAACACCTATTTGCTATTAGTTTTACTAATCGCACAGAGAATGGAAATAATGATGTCACTGGGCAGTTTCTATTCTGCTTATACAGCTTTACCTAAGTTTAGTTAGTTCACTTGTCCTCCAGCCTCACAGAGCTTCAGAATCACCGGGGCAGCTTCTAAATAGACCCACTCCCAGATATTCTGATTGAATTGTCTGGGTCATGGGGAGGTGTTCAATCTCTCAAGATTTTAATGTACAAATTGGGTTGAGAAATGCTGATGAAATTGGTTGGTTATTAGTTAGTTGGATCACCCCTCCTCCACAAAAAATTAAAATAATCATAAATAGCAAGAACAGTAATTTAAGGCATTTAAATAGAAGAGATTTGGGGTGGGGGTAGAATTCAAACTTTAGTTCCCTAAAAGGAAGAAACAAATTAGTGCTTTAGGAAACAGAATTTTTCCTGGCACAGATTCTGAGAGAAATTCTCATGCTTGATGACAAAGTAAAGGCAGCTTTTAAAAAATATGTTATTGAAGCTTTATTGAGGTATAATTAACATGCAAAATCCTGTATGTTCTAATGTATACAACTTGATGTGTTTAGAGGTAAGTATATACCCATGAAACTATCACTGCAATGAAGGCAGTTCTTAAAGGGATTATAGGGCTATGGTTTTAGTGAATAGTCCTGAGGTCTTCAAATGACACACAGACAGAACTTAGAATACGATGCTAGAGGAACAATCAGATAGCGTTGCCCCTACACCTTATCGTACCTCACACTTTGAGGACATTACCTTCAAACAGCTCCTCACAGGAGTTGGTATTAAGCCCACCAAATTTCTACTTCCTTAGGAGGGCCTGAATGAAATGATCTTGTCACTGCTAACTCATTGGCTTTGAAAACCATGTAGTTGAATAGTGGGTAAGGATATTTTATGATGAAAATAAGTCATATTCTCCTTTATGTAGAAGGGTGGGAGTATCTGAAATCCAAGTCAGCATATTTCTTAGGAAGCATTTTTGAATTCCCTAGATCACTTGAATCGGTGCTTAAGACCCCATTTACTACACTGGGGTGTAACCTAAAATAAGTTTGGGCCCCAAAAGTATTTAGGCCCACACTAAGCAGCGTAAAAGAAAACTGTGTGCCATACATTTCATGTCTCCTTATATAAAGAGCTCCTTGAATGGGTAGAAAATTCAAAACATAGTAGAAATGGGATCAAAGGTTATGTAAGACAGTTCCCAAAAAAAACATATAGGTAGCTCTTTAGAAAAGAAGAAAAATGCTCAACTTCACTTATAATAAGAAAAAATGCAAACTAAAATTAATCTGATAGGTCATTTTTAAAATTTATCATGTTGGTAAATATCCAAAAATTATGCAGATTGTGGGGAAACATGGACTCTTGTACATTACTGATGAGAGTATAAGTTGACATAGCTCTATGGATGACAGTTAGTCAATATCAAACAAAATTACAATTCACATAACATTTGATCCAGCAATTCACCTTCTAGAAATTTAACCTGCAGGAATGTACAAGGTTACTGCCACAGAATTATTTGTAAGATCAAAATTTGGATAAACCTATATGTCTATATAGTAGTACCATTATATGGTATATCCATAAAACTGAACACTATGAAACCATTACAAAAACATGGGGGATTGTTTAATTTACCAATTAAGAATGATCTTCATCTACTATTGAGGAAATAAGGGTGCATATATACATGCACACACATACACAATATATATGTATAGAATTTTATATATATATATTTATATATATTTTATATATGTTATATATATTATATATATATATATATAATTCAAAAAGAACCAAAAGCAGCACCCATTATCCCATTATATATATATGATTCAATTATATATATATATATATATATAATGATGTTGCTTTTGGTTCTTTTTGAATTATCAACCACATGAATGTATGTACCATTCAAAAGTAAAGTTACAGGCTATTATTGCCAGTTATCAAAAACAGTCACAAGAACAGGCAAGTAATATTCTTACATGAAATCCCATTCTAAGGCAAAATGGCCCCCTGGTGTGGCTACCTCCATGGGTACAAGTTCAAAACCAAGTCATTTTCCATATTTACCTACTCTGTAGAAATATTCATTATTGACCTCTCTTACATTGGAGAATGTGAACAAAAACAATGATTGGAATTTGGCTGCTCTAGTTAATGGGAAACTCACTCCTCACTGCCATCCATGACTGAGCACATTGTCTTCCTGAAAAATTCTCCCACATACTCCAACTTTGAACTCCTTTCCCATAACTCCTGATTCTTCTGGTCTTAGTCTACCCATCTATTCCTCCAGAATATACCCGAGTATCTGGGTTGGGTTTCCCTCCCATGTGTTCCCAAGTACCCTATTAACCATCACAGTGATCTTTATCCTTCTCTATTGCAGTCATCTCTTAACTTTTCTCCTCAGGATTCTAAGTTCCTGTAGGGGCAGGGACTGGGTCTTAATGCACTCCCTGTTGTTTCATTAACATATGCCACAGAAGCTGCCCAGTAATTTGCACTCATAAATATTTGTTGAGTGAATGAATAAGGGACAGTTTTGTTATCAAAGATAACTCCTAAATCACAATAAGAAAACGGATGCTCTTAGCATAAGCTGTTCAATTTTGGAGAGCAGGGAGAATAGGGGAGACAATTTCTCAAAAATAAAATAAACTCTGCAAAGTCATTAGAAGGTAAATTTAGCAAAAGATAACTTTAAACACATCTTTTTTTATGTTTTAAAAAGTGTTACCACTTGTCTTGATTCAGTTACTTGCAGTTCTCTGTTTCTGGGGTGAAGAATGTTGACACTAACTTCTGTTCACATTCTTCTCCCCTTCCCCGGATAACCTAGCAGGTAACCAGGTGCCCTGCCTCTGAACTGAGAATTGGAGTATCATCTTCACCGTTTTTGCATCCATTCTGTTCAAACAAATGGACCATTAATTTGAAGAATGGTATTTTTGGAAGTTAAATAAATCTGTGGGAGAGCACTTAAAATTAATGTTCAGAATTATTGTCAGAGGAACTATTTTCTCCAACCAAAGTTTATGCATCAACAGACCAATTGCAAGTCATGACAGGGCATGGAGCCAGTTTCTCATCCTTTCAAAGTTTAGTGCTGACAATAATACTTGAATTTTATGTGTATATCCACATGCACACTGCCCAATTTGGCTGCTGTCCCCTAAAAAGCTGTGAGTATATGACTGACCAATGACTCCAGGCATGGACAGAAAAGAAGAGAGACCTGGGTAGATAGAAGCTGAAGTATTCAGAGCAAAAATTAACATTTATAAACCCCTTCTGACATCTGCTTTCATAATTAAACAGAATACATTAGGGAGGGAAAGGACATTTTGTGGACGAATCCCTTACTATCCTGAGAACATTTTGCCTTTCTAAGAATAGGAATTTGTTCAAAAGCCTGATGTTTGTGTGTGTTGGTTTCTGCATAGGATTTACTTAACTCTCATTGTATTTGAAATTTTTGTTCCCTTTAAAAGGGAACTTTTCAAACTAACTTAACTGTTCTTTTTTTTTTAAAATAGATTTTATTTATTTATTTGAGAAAGAGAGAGCACAAGCAAGGGGGTGGGGGTTGAAGAGGGAGATAGAGAAGCAGACTCCAACAACACAGGGCTGGATTCCAGGACCCTGGGATCATGACCTGAGCTGAAGGCAGACACTTAACCAACTGAGCCACCCAGGTGCCCCTTAACTGTTCTTTTTTGATTGAATCTTTTCTTTTAAAAGGAAATGTAGTGGAAAATATTTGGGATGTCATTATTAATACCAAATAATCAAAACTACCTTTCTTCCCCCCACCCCACCTTTACTGTCAACCAACTTTTGGTATTGACTTTAGCTACTGCCAGAGTACAATGTGGAACAAATGAAGAAAATGCCAGACTCTTTCTTCTGCTCTAACTCATCCCTTATGAGAGGTTGGCTCATGCCCTCTAGACCTTGGCAGGCAGGATTGTGCCTTCTTCTTTCCCCACTACTCCCTGCAGGAATTTGTATGTTCCCTAGGAGTTGAATAAGTGTTTTAAAACAAGCAGTGTGATGGTTGCAGCTTGGAGTAGAGCCCATTATGAGTTGAAAAGAATTCCCAGCTGCATTTTCACTAGTCCAGAACCCAGCTGTAGCAGTGCACAGGGGATTCTATTTCTTAAGCCCTGTATGTATATATACATATTCACATCAATGCATATGAGTGCATGACTTTGAAGCAGTTGGGAAGCCCTGAACCTTAGAGATGAATTCATTTTCTTTGTGAGATAGACCTGAGTATCTACAGGGACAGGGTAAATATATCGTACTTCTCTGTTTATTAAATTGTAAAGATTCTCAGTATGATTTCAGACATTAGGGGCATCAAAAGATATGAAAAGCACAGATATTCACGTCAAAGTAGGTAAGGGCATGGAAACAAAAAATAATAATTCAAGGTAGGTCAAGGGATATCAGCATACATTGAAAAAAATAGCAATCAGGTTTAAAGTAGATTCAAGATTAGTGTTATAAAAGGACTCCTTCTCTCTGGCCTTCAATAACATAGAGTAAGTCTGAATTTCCTCCTTACTGGGGGAACTGATTCTCATAAATAGATGCTGAATTTCCCTTTAAGATTACACGTAAGCAAGGGAGAGGTAGTTATATTGAAATTAAAAGGGGAATTTGGAGGAGAGAAGACAACGCTCTTCTAAACAAAAAAGAAAATTATAACTCTAGGTATCTATCACTTTTCATGGGATTAACAGCCAGTGAAGCTCAAGAGCCTCATCCAAAGACAAAGTCAAAGAAATGTGTCTCCAACTTTCCTTAACTGTGCTTATCTGATAACCAATAAAGTCCATCATTTGCCACTTTAGTTACAAAATATCATCAGTCAAAATAAAATATCCAATCCAATATCCCCCATCATCAAACCTGAGCCCATTTGTATCTTGACCTGTATTCCTCATCGCCTGACACTGACTATAACCCATGTTGGGTTTCTGAGTGCCTGATTGACCTCAGATCTCTGTATCAAGTTTTGAATGCCAGTTTTCCCTAAAACCTGAGCTTAGTTTTTGCTCTTTGTTTACTGGTTCACCCTAGTGTCATCATTATCTCAGATTAGGAGCTTTCGAAACATTGTCCTCTCTGGGATCATTCACATCCTCCTTGAAAATCCCAATACATGAAAGGAGTTGTAACACTAAAAGAGCAAACAACAAGCTCCTCAACAAATCAAAAGGAAAAAGCATAGCAAAGGCTAAAATGACCGAATGTCTAAATGTCCTCAAAAAACCTGGGCAGGATGGAGGAGGAAGAAAGCTGTTTGGGAAAGGCGTTGCTATGCCTAGAAAGACAAGGACAGTGTTTCAGACTTAATTGCCAGCAATTTTCTCTGCATTCATTATGCTCATTCACAAGCCTAGTGTTATTTTGATGTCATTATTCTGCGAATGGCCTTGGTTTTATTTTTTAGAATACAAGAAAGGGACAAAAAGCATTTCATCAGGAGCCTGTCAGGCAAGCATTCTCTTCACAGAGGAAGAGAGTGGTCGAATCTATGTCAGCGGAACTATTCATTACACACAGTTTCCCTAGAGCTAGAAAGCCAGTGTCCAGGGTGTGACTTGCAGTCCTTTTTTTCTCAACAGCAACAGTGGGGTCAGATTTGGGGTTTGATTCCTGAGTCTGTGTTGGGCCACAACTCCTTGGCAGTGGTATTTTTATGATAAAAGGAAAACACTCAGCTGACTAGGATTTAGAGCTTTTCTCAAGGTCAAAGGGGGCACCTCCATGTGACAAGCTTCCTGTGCAAAGCCCAGGGCACCAGCAGATTCAAAGCTATTTGTTAAGTCATATCAGGCAGCCAAGAGCGTCCATTAAGGCTCTTTGTAGAGAATTTAGGGTATTAAAGTGAAATAGAAGATACGGCCTCTTCTTTTTAGATGTGTGAAATCTAATGGAGGGAAAAAAAATACACGGGCAAGAAAATGGGACAGTTACAAATGAAAATAGATAGGAACACTTACAGAATAGCAGCAGAAATATGCAAAGATGGTCACTATGCTAATTGGACATGTACAGAGATATATATTCATGTGCTAAGATAGCCTGGAAGTAGCTGGGGGGAAGAAAAAGTCTGTGTGACCTTCACAGTGTGAAAAATAAGATTTTGGAAAGATATTTCAGCTTCAGGTGACTTGATAACCCACTCCCCCTCCAGGGTCTAGATCCTGTGTGTCCCTTCCACTCTATCTTGTGTTGAGAATGACTAAACCTAATGCCAAAAAACACAACGGGGAAGGAGAGGAAGCAGACACTTGGGCTGGGGGGTGGAGAAGGGGTTAAAAGAATATAAATGAGGGACTCTATGGAGAATTTACCAACAACCGATAGAGAGTTGACATGTACAGCTCTCCAGAAGGTTAGAAATGTGTGCCCATGCCTGTAGATGAGGCATGGGGACAAGTTAAGCAGACTAGAGACACCTACCACAATGTGATTATGTCCAGTAGATTATATTACTTGAATCTAAGGGGAAGAACTAAGAATAGTTTAAGGGATTCTTTGTTATGTTGGCCTGGCGGAGGGAAGGGATAAACCACCATGTTAGAGACCCTTCCATAGCCTATCTCTGGTCTACAGACAGACTGTTCTTCCAGAGTAGAAGGTAGAGGAAGTCAAGGCAAGCCATGAAGTATCAACCAACCCACTGTCCAGGAAAGAAGGCCATCTGACTTTCCAAACTGCTCCCCTCCCTGGATGAGGCAGAAGGGCCAGATTACAGAGATGTGGACACGTTTGTTTGACAGACAGAGGAGTTGGCCTAATAGGAGAGTCCAGGGAGCACGACTTAACAAATTTACCTTCAGTTACCTTTTCTAATGGATTGCCCAAAGACCTTTTTGTACAATTTGCACGGCAAGTTGGCTTTTGGTGAACATGCATAATGGGTTATGGTAAAACCATGCCATTTTCTTATTTGCGCTGGAATGGCGTCCAAAGCACAATGCTGCATCCAGTGTGCCACCTCTCCGGTATAAGCTTCAACAGAGAAGGGGGAAGGCTGACAATTCCTTAGGTCTCCCTCTTCCAAAGGCTTCACGGCGAAGTGACATTCTTTGTCCTAAATGCTAGGTAAGAAAGTGGTACAAAGTATCCCAGAAACCCTCTCCAAGGTTTCTGCTGCCACAAGCCCTCCTTTGCGCTGATGGAGGAAAGAATTTTGATTATGGTAAAAACATACCTTAACTAGTTGCTAAAAGTGTTATCTGATATATCTCCAAATAAATGCCCCAAAGCAACTTCAGGGACAGAGTTCTTCCACTTCTGTTGCCTTTTTATGCAAAATCAATTCTTTTAAACAACAAACATAGATAAAATTAACACCAAACATAATCAGGAGAGGTGAGCTGGAAGATTAATTACACATCCTAGAAAAGATGCACCTATCAATACTTCTTTTTATAAATTATTACTTTTAAAGTTATCTTTATGTTTTGTTTCATGATCTTTGTATTTCGGAAACCAACCTTAATAATCTTTTCCTCGCTAGGAATATTGTGCGGTAAAGAACTTATACTAGCAATGGACGAGGGTTTGCAACTTGTGCTTTTTGTAAAAATGAAGTATTACAAGTGACAGCAGGAATAATGAATTGCAAAACTATAGTGGCAGAAATCCTGGAGATTTTTCATGGAAAGGTTTGAATTACCACAAACTTCCCTCCTTATCACTAGCAGCCTTCAACCCAGTGTAATGGGCAGAGCTTTGCTCTCAAACGAGTGCCCTCCATCATCATGTAGAGAATTGTGTGTGCAGAGTACGTGTCATGAAGTAGCTCAGAATCCATATAATTTTCTTCACAATTAAAATTTCTTTCTAACAGTTTATGAGTGGATTCATAAGAGGTTAATTCTATAGAGAGCAGAAGGAAAATAACTATTAAAAACAGGACAATCACAATTCACCACAGGAACATTTGCCAACATAAAATTTTGGCCCAAGGTACTAATATTGAGCTGTGGATTACAACCTTTAGTATGACTGTGGCCATCTACAATTAATTGAAAGGAAATCATTTCCTAATTAGGATTGCCACCCAACCCAGAGCCTGGGGTTAAAAGTAGGAAGGGGAAAAAGAAAGGAAAAAACTTCTGCACACTAATTTCCTAATCTTTTCTATTTTTAATGCTCAGCTGGCTTAAGGTAGCTCTAAGAAAATGAGATCTGAGCCTAAAAATTTAAATATGGTATTAATTCCTTTTCTAAAAATTAGATTAATTATTGATTCTCCAAACATTTGATTGCTAACTAGCATTTGTCCCTGGAATTGAGTCTTATTGTATGATACAGAGGCAGTGTCAAAATCAGGAAGATTTAAATTTCATTCCAAGTTCTTTTCAGGTACCTAAATAAGGAGCACTTACCCTTCGGGGTCTTATCTGTTCTTCCTCCTTTGGGGAGAGGTAAAAGTTGTGGCTGAAGAACACAGGCCTTGGCATCAGAGGGTGGATGATTCACATCCACCCCTGACTAGCTTTAGGCCTTAGGAAAATCACTTCATCCCTGTTAGCCTCAGTTTCCACATCCAAAGGGGACAAATCTGTCATACGTATCTATAAGGTCATAATGACACACAAATCTGACTAACAGAGTCTAGAAGATCACCTGGTTCCCACATTTGTATTCAAAATGTTGTTTATTCCCTTGCCACCAAAAAACAGTGAGCCAATAAGGAATCTTTTCCCTCCAGATAATAACAAATACAACCCTAAGGGAATTGCATAAGAAAGGGAATTCATCAGCTCACATCTTTGAAAGTCTAGGGATAAGGTTGGCTTCAGGCAGGGCTTAGTCCAGAGACTCAGATCATGTCTTTGGGCTCAGTTCTCCGACTCTTGGGCTTCACTGTTTTCTGTGCTGGCCTCACCCTCTGGCTGGCTTCCCTTGAGGCAGCAAGATGGTTGCAGTCCAAAGCCTTGTAACTTCTTACGGCCATAGCCTGTGGAATAATAACAATGACAACAATGGAAACAACAGCAGCCACTATCTACACTATCCATGTATTAAGAGCCTTTTTGTTCTTTTTTTCCCCTTATTATATATACTTAAGATGTACAACTTGATGATTTGACATATGTGTATGTTGTGAAATATTTACTATGATCAAAGTAATTAATATCCATCTCAGCTGCCTTTCTAAGCAATAGGTAGGTAGACACAGGTAGAGATATAGATTTATAGATGGGAGTATAAGCCTCCATTAAATTTCTTCTAAAGAAAATTAAAATATGAGGGTAACTGAATTGATTTATATATGCTTTATGTTGGGTAAGATTGTGCATCATTGAATCAGACTCCTGAAGCCCTAGGGTTCCACAAAGTTCTCAGGGACTCAGAGGGTGGAGGTGAGGGGTAGAGATGGAGGATCCTTCTTGCAGAGGGCAAAGAAGCTGAGCAGGATGGCTCCTGGGTCTCCTTTCCCTGATTCAACAAAACTGATACTGCTTTTATGCTTTATAGAGTAGAAAATATGGGTATATATTATCAGGGAGCTTAAAAATAAAGTTTGAATAGCTCTGAGATAGCATATGGATTTATTAGACAGAGTTCCTCAAATTTATTATTTCAGAACATTTCTCTATATTCCAATGATCAAGTCCTTGACTGGGAGAATAACCATCATCATGACACAGTCTCCATGAGAAAATTCAGATTCATCTTATGTACTTCAAATCACATGCCTTTTCTAGGAATGCAGCCTCCTTTAGCACCATCTGGATGTGGCAAGTAAGACACAAGAGGTACCAACATGTGCAATAAGATTTCAATGAGGAAAAACTGGACTTTTGCTGGGGGGGTGATCAATGATGCTTTCACAGAAGGGATGGCCTCTAACTGGGTTTTTGCTGGATTTCAATAGTCATAGGAAAGAGCAGGGCTTTCCACATGAAAGGGAAAAATGGAGGCAGGAACACAAAGGCATGTTTGGAGAACAGTATGAAGGATGATTTGGCTGGAACCTGAGAATCATGTGGAGTTGTTATATGAGATTAGACTAAGAAGCTATCTTGGCTCAACATGGGAAAGGCCAAGAATGACAAATAATTCACCTTCCCTCCTGAGGTCCTTTGTACTTGCTGTTTTCCCTACTCAGAATGCTTTCCCCCCAAATCTCCAGATGCTGAGGTCCTGCTCATTATGTAGGTCTTCAATCAAAGTCATTTCTTCTAAAAAGTCTACCTTGACCAACTTGTGAAAGCAATTCCCTTTCTATCCAGCAACTCACTCTCTACCATTACTACATTTCATTTCCTTCATAGCACCAAATTATCTTATTTATTTGCTTGTTTACTGCCTACCTTCTCAAAAGCCACAAAAACAAGAATCTTTTCCATATTGCTCACTGCCTAATCCCAACATGGCACATATTAGGTGCTCAGTAAATATTTGTTCAATGAATGATTGCATGAGTTATTCTTTAGACAATGAATAATGAAGAGCCATAAGAACTGAAACAATCCCGATTGAAATGAAACAATCCCAGAAGTATTTGAAAAAAATTAATTTGACAGCAGATTTTAGGTTGGAATGAGGCAGTATGAGATTAAGGGCAGGAAGATCAATTAGGAGGCCATTTTAATAGTCCAGAAAAGGATTAAGCTCCCAAACTCTGGCAGTGGCAAATGGGCATAAATATATGGGCTGGATGAAAGAATTGTGGAGATCAAAGGCATTGCCATTTGATGACTGATTAGATATGGAGGGTGAGGGACAGCTGGGAATTAAGGGAATGGTGATACTGTACTTGGAAAGAGAGACTTTGGGAAAAGGAACTTAGCTTGGACAAAGTTCATTTTGAAGCATCCTGAGCTTTAAGTGATGCATCATTTGGAAATGAAGTAGAAAATCAGGTAGGCAATGTGTGCCCTTGCTTGGAAAGATGCACTAGGGGAGGAAATAAAGGTCTGGGAGTTAGCAGCTCAGAAATGGTAGCTGACCCCTTGAGAGTGAGTAAGGTCTCTAAGCGAAGGTATATTAAGAAACGAACAGAGGGCTGAGAATAGTGTGGAAAGCAGCTGTATTTCAAGGATGAGAGAAAGGAAGGGGGGCAGCAGGGATGGAAAGAGCAAATTGGGAAGGTAAGAAAGAGAAAATTGGGAAGAGAGCATTTCAGAGTAGTCATGGGGTGCCAGGAGATGGAGGATGAGGATGATGCAGGTTGAGGACAGGAATCTCCCCCTTCTGTCTGCAATAGGAAGAGCAGTGTTCAGTGCACTCTACAGTTAATTATCACCAAGACCCTCCGCCACATTGCCATGCTTGCCAGCACCTACCCACATGTAAATTCTGCATAGCTCCTCAGAAAGCACACCTGTTCAAAGACCTTCCATAATTTAAAAACTCAGTTGCTCTTTACTGCTTTCCTGTATGTGCCTTTTTTCCTTAATACCCAGTACCTTATGGTTAAAATCTAGTTTGGATCTTTTAATTGCTAGGCATCAACAGTAGAGCCATGCAAATCACAATAACCATAGTAATAGTCCACAATAGTTAATCATTTACACCTAATCTCATTAACATTGCTATTGCTTGTCATCACTGTGTGCCTATTATATAGGATATAAGAAGGAAAAAAAAAAAAGACAATGATTTCTCTCCTTTTTCAAAGCCGTGGACTATCTTTCTAGTCTTCCCTGGAATGTGTTTCTATAACCTTGTTTTTTTGTTTTTTTTTTACTGAGGTCTCTCCAAATTTAAGTGAGAGTAGAACCTCTGGTGCAGAAAAAAACTCTGAATAGCACAAAAATTATGCAGAAACATAACTAAGGAAATTTAGAGCTTTCACCATCCTTTCAGGATTCTCCTACCTAGAGTCAGGTTAAGTGATAACAACTGCTGCCCAACAGGACTTTAAAAATCAGAGTGATCCAGCATCTCCTCAGTCAGCCACATTTATTGAGCCCATGCTAAGTGTATGCGTAGAAAGTGTGAAGAATATGCAGGGGGTGGCACCAGCCACTCACAGACCTGGGGAAGGGCAAGCCTGGTGCACTGATGATTGTGAGATAAGATGGAAGATGGGCGAGAAAGATCTGCAGCCTGTGCTCCTGAGCCCTGGGTTACTTTGTAACCTAGCTGTGGGCAGCAGATGAGGCAGATAGGCCATCAATCAGGACTGTGGGAGCCAAGACAAAAGCCATAGGAGAATGAGGGTCTGTGTCATAGTCCTGGATTCTTTGGGCTCAAAATATTGTGGGTCCCCAAGGACAACACGAATTTGAGTACGAGACCCTATGGACTAGAGTTAGGCAGCCATTAACCTAAATTAGCCTTTCTGAAGAATGGGCATCAGTAGGGACAACAGGGAAACTGAGACCTAGTTCCTAAGAGAAAATTGCTTCTGTCCCCATATTGGAAACTCTTGGTATTTGCCCAGTATACATGCAGGGGGAGGATGTTTTTTGGTATTTAAAAGTTAGGAAGAATATAGTCATCATCTGGAGCATTTGTCTCTTTGAGGTCTTTCAGGAGTCATTTGGGGGTTTCCTATTGTCTGAGATTTAGGTAAACTTTCCTCAAATATCCACCCTCACAACTAGGGATTATTGAGGACCCACCACACAACTACTATACATCTCCAGACTTATTTTTTATGGCTCTCTCTGTCTCTACTCCTTTGCATCCATGTCTCAGCAAACCATGGCTCTAACCTGGGTGCAATACCTCATCCCTCATCAACTTTCTCAAGAAATCCAATCACACAGAGTACATCATAATTTTTGTAGTTTTATTGGATATTTGTGGAGGGCAAGGGACAACCACATACATTCATTTCTTGAGTCCCTACTATGTTTTAGTTGCTGTCATAAGTGCTTTAGGTACAGCAGTGATAGAAAGACAAAATTCCTATCTTCCTAGAATTTCTAATCCAGTGAGAGAGATAGATGACAAGCTCCATGAAGGGTGTAACCACCTGCCAGCTTCCTGTTCTCTAGCCATTCTAGTCCTTCTCTTCCACTAGAACTGCTGTGTCATACTCTGCAGCTTTCTGAAGCCTGAACTCTGACGTGTGACCTCATGGCCCCAGCAGGTTGCTTTGTCCTTCACAGTCCCCCAGCCTTGGAATTTTGGCAGACAAAAATGTCTCCATCTTGTTACACAGGATTGTCTAAATCCATGGAGCTAGACTGGCAAGAACTGGTAGGTGTCCAAGTCATCCAGCTGCCAACAGGAATTTAGGTTGGTGGATGGGACGATGGAATGAACATAGAAATTTGGAATCAGGCAGCTCTGGGGTCAAATTTCTACCTCTTGCTGGTTGTACAATATTGAACATGTTCCTTCATCTTACTAGGCCTTGATTTTTCTCATCTGCAAAATGGGGCCATTAATAACTTTTCCTTAATGTGAGGGCAAAGATTAAATGTGATAACAAATAAAAGTTTCCAGTGCAGGATAGGTGCTCCAATATGACTAGTTTACTTTGGGTTCTGGAGAGATTCTCGGGGAAGACCAAGAAAAGGAATCAATCAGAACTCAGGACCAGACACAGGAACAGTCATATGGGCCAATAAGAGAGAAGGTAGGTTAGCACTTGCTCCACTTTAAGGGGCAACACAAGTATTCATAGGTCACCGCTATGACTCTCTGATTAGTAGTAGGGTAACCCCCTCCAATATCACGAACTAGGTGGGAGATGTAACTAGACACCTCCAGACCTTCCCCCAGACCTTGGGGCTAAGCTTGTAGCTCTCACTCCTGCCCCAATAAGATTGCAAGATGGGACTGAGGTAGAACTAAACGTACAAAGGGAAGTCATGAGTAAGCCCATGAGTGAGGGGCTGGCACAGACAGAGAGATGGAGCAAGAGGAGAAGACAGTAAATGTTGCCAGGAGAGTAGAGGCTAGATGGTCTGCCTAACAAGGATCAAAGCCCCAAATATGCCCCAAGAGCAGAGGATGCCCAAGGTGGCTAGGGCTGGCAGAATTCTGGCATTTAGGGTAGGAGTAAGAACTGGTTCTTAGGGCATGGCCCACTGAGGTTGGGAAGCTGAGATTCTTAGTCTCTTCAGCTTGGAAGAGCTCTGAAAGGTCATCTAGTCTGGGGGTTCCTAAATATGGCCCCTGGCATAGCACTATAGGATAGGAAGCCCCCAGGTTTGAGCCAGGCCAAATACTTAAATACTTCTCAGGTGATTCTTGTGGCTTGGGGTAAGGACTGGAGATTCTCCATTTCTAACAAAGCTCCCAGCAGATGCCTGTGGCCAGTTCATGGACCTCATTTTGGGTAGCAGGGTCCTAGACTGACTCCCCAAGCAGATGCTTGAATCTTCTCTAGTGTATCCCCATCAAGAGGTCATTTGACCTATGTGTGACTATCTCCTGTGAAAGAAATCTCATTACTTCTGATGGGGCCCATTCAAACTTTATCCCTCCTAGTTAACCACATGTGTGCATGTGTGTGTGTGTGTTTCCTAAGTCCTGCTGTTGATATTTCTAGCCTATTCTGTCTTTTGGCAGCTCTGCCAGAAAATGCTTACTTATATTTTTCTATCATTTATATTTTTAAAGGTTATTTAATTAACTATAGGTTTTAGTTAGAAAGTATGGAAAATACAAACATATAGAGGGAAAAATCCTTAATAACCATAATACTACCAACTAGACAAACTTGCTCTTGAAATATTGGAGCATTTCCTTCTAATTCTTTCTTATGTTTTAAAATCTGATTCCTGTGTCTTCCTCCCTTAGAGCCTCCGAGAACAAGGCTCAGCTCCATCCCGTTTCTCTCCAGCAGCTTTAGGCAATGGGCAGCAATTGTCCACTGGCTGATGCCCCAGTGCCTGCCTTTCCCACTGACCTTGCAGCCCCCACTCCTTGCAGGGGCAAAGTTTGGGCAGAGATAAGAGGGAGGACAACCCAGGCCCTCTGGGTGAGACGGCACTGTTGGCCCTCACTGAGCAGTGGGGCTGTTTTCCAAATCATCAGAACAGCTTTACAATGAGCCATTCTGTCTCTTTCACTTGATACTGCTTGTCACCAACAAGCAAACATTTTAAGGCATCTGTGACCACACAACAGAATGTTTTTCACTTGGAAAGTAGGTTGGCTCACAACCAATCATGTCCTCACCCTCACTCAGCTGTAATAGTTTCTGATGAACTGAGCAGGGGCTCATGTGTAAAACACCAGGGTTCAAATCCTGGCTTCCTCATTTGTTACTAACTGAAAAGTTGGACAAGTTACTTAACCCCTCTATGCCTCAATTTTCTCATCTTTAAATGAAGATAGTAATACCACCTACCCCACAGGGTTGTTACATGGATTACATGTGTTAATCCACATAAAGTTTTTATTTTTACTATTTTTTTTAAGTAAACTCTACACCCAACATGGGACTCGAACTCATGACCCCAAGATCAAGAGTTGCATGCTCCACTGACTGAGCCAGCCAGGCGCCTCCACATAAGGTTTGTAGAACAGTGTCTGACTCATGGAAGAACCCAGTAGTAGATATCTAAAACACACACACACAGATAGCCACAAAGTCAAGTTTAATGGGTAAGATTTACTGAGATAAGGTGATAAGTTTGGTACTTATTTCCATATTTTAACCTTGGGAAAGACCTGGCTAAGAAAAGTTTCACAGAGTGCCTAGAGACAGCTATGATAAGGAGTATGTTCTGCTTCGGAAGCCACGGCACAGACTCTAGCTGTGGTCCTGGGCCTGTGCAGAAGGGGCTGCACTCTAAGCTCTGAGCACAGCAGCTGGGACAGAACAGGTGCTCAGTAAATGTTGATCAGTGAGAACTGCTGTTGCCACCTCCCTCACTTTTGCTAATTCTGCCTAGTGGGCTGACTTAGGAAGGGTCCAGATACAGGGGAAAACCTGGGAAATTGGTGATACTTTTGGGTTAGGCCAGGTTCTCCCTAGGACGGGATGTTGAAGGTTCCCAGTCACTGTCTCTGCATGTTGCCCAGACCTCTGGCTGAGCGTCAGATGCTCTAAGTCTTGAGAGCTGTGCTGAGTCCTCAGGGAGTCACTGGCTCCGCTCTGAGCAATTACTGCATTACTGCAATTATAGCTGGTTTTCTAGAGAGCCACTAAATGGCACCCTGATGACTAGAAAAAGATAATGTTCAACCCTATACACCTAACTTCCTATTAGAGAATTACTTAGACACTGGAGACAATCTGGCTTATTAATAAATAAGTTCATTTCTGTTTCCTAATCCAGACCACCCCAGTAGCTTGCCCCATACTCTGATCCTTGAATTTATAACCCTTTCTCTTTTTTCCTCTTTGTCCATCCCTTTATTTTTTTTAACAGCTTTATTGAAGTATAATTGATATACAGTAAACTGCATGTAACTTACGCATATAATTTTATAACTTTGACATACACAGACATCTGTGAAACCATCCTCACAATCAAGGTAATGAACTTGTTATGTCCATCACCCCCTAAATTTTCCTTAGGTCCCTTTGTAATCCCTCCCTCCTACTTCACATGGTCTCAGGCAGAATCCTGGGCAATCACTGATTTAGAACTTTGTATAAATAGAATCAGGCAGTATATACTTAAACACATTTTTTTTTTCTTGCGCTGTCTAGGATCTCCAGTATTATATTGAATAGGAGTGGTGAGCGGAGATATCCTTGTCTTGTTTTTGATCTTGGTGGGAAAGCATTCAGTCTTTCACCCTTAGCTGTGAATTTTTTTCGTAGATGCCCTTTAAAAGAAGCTTTTTTCTACCTCTTGTTTGTTAAGAATTTTTATCAGGAATAGATGTTGGATTTTGTCAAATACTTTTTCTGCGTCTATTGAGGTGACACAAAATAAGTTCATTAAAAAGACACATTGATGTTTGAATGCTAAACCAAGCTTGCATTCCCGGGTAAACTGTACTTGAAAGTGATATATTATTCTTTTTATCTGTTGTTGGATTTGATTTGCTACAATTATGTTTAGAATTTTTGCATGTATATTCATGAGGCGTGTGGGTTTGCAGTTTTCTTTTCTTGCAATGTCTTTGGTTTTAGTATCAAAATCATGTGCTGCCTCATAGAATGAATTGGCAAGAATTACCTCCTCTTCGGTTTTCTGGAAGAGTTTTTACAGACTTGGCATTATTTCTTCTTACATATTTGGAAGAATTTACCAGTCAAGCCATTTGGAACTGAAGTTACAAGGGGGCAGGGTGGGGAAGGTTTTTAATTACCCAATCTATTTCTTCTTTTCTTTAATAAATATAGGTCTATGCAGGTTATGTGTTTTTCCTTGGCTAAAGGAATGCCTTGTCTTTCAAGGAATTTGTCTGTCTTATCTAAGTTTCTTAGTTTATTGGCATAAAATTGTTTATAATATTCCCTTATTATTCTTTTAATATTTACAGAATCTATGATGGTGGCTTCTCTTTCATTTCTGGTATTTGTAATTGGTACTCATTGATTATATTCTTTTAATCCTGATTAAGGGGTTAGAGATTTATCAATTTTATTGTTCTTTTCTAAAAAATAATGGCTTATGATTTCAGTTATTTTTTTCCTATCATTTTTGGTTTTCTATTTTATTGATTTCTGCTCTGATCTTTATTATATCCTTTCTTCTGTTTCCTTTGAGATTTAATCAGTCTTCTTTTTCTAGTCTTCTTAAGGTAAAACTTGAGGTCATTAATTTGAGATCTTTTCTCTTTTATAATTTTTAAATTTTTAAAAATTGAGATACAATTGATATAACATTATGTTGGTTTCAGGTATACAACATAATGATTCAATATTGGTATATACTACAAAGTGATCACCACAACAAGTCTAATTAACATCCATCACCTTATACTTCTCTTTTATAACATAGATGATTAATGGTGGTATAAATATCCCTGTAAATGGCATTGCACAAATTAAAATGTCTTCCTTTTTCCTTTCTCATTTGGTTCAAAAACCTTCCTAATTTCCCTTTTGATTTCTTCTTTGGTCCATAGGTTATTTATTTATTTATTTATTTTTAAAGATTTTATTTATTTGACAGAGAGAGACACAGAGAGAGAGAGAACACAAGCAGGGGGAGTGGGAGAGGGAGAAGCAGGCTTCCGCGGAGCGGGGAGCCTGATGTGGGACTCGATCCCAGGACCCTGGGATCATGACCTGAGCAGAAGGCAGACGCTTAACGACTGCGCCACCCAGGCGCCCCTGGTCCATAGGTTATTTAGAAGTGTCTTATTTAATTCCAAATATTTGGGTAACTTTCCAGAGATATTTTTGTCATTGCTTTCTA
Organism: Neomonachus schauinslandi; assembly: GCF_002201575.2. Lineage (NCBI taxonomy): Eukaryota > Metazoa > Chordata > Mammalia > Carnivora > Phocidae > Neomonachus > Neomonachus schauinslandi. Next base: position 82,800,214 of record NC_058409.1, on the reverse strand, counting down.
ATATAATTACACTGTGGTCAGAGAATACACTTGTATTACTTGAATCCTTTCTAACTTTATGGGGACTTATTTTATAGGCCAGGATATGGTCTATATGTCCTGTGTGCACTTGAAAAGAATGTGTATCTTACTGTTCTACAAATATCAATCAGGTCAAGTTGGGTAATATACTGTTTTTCAAATATTTTGAATACTTGTTGTATTTTGTCCTCCTGTTCCATCAATTACTGAGAAAGAGGTATCACAATTTTATCTATTATAGGGGTACCTGAATGGCTCAGTCAGTTAAGCGTCCAACTCTTGATCTCAACCCAGGTTTTAATCTCAGGGTTGTGAGTTCAAGCCCTGCATTGGAGCCTACTTAAAAATAAAAAATAAAAAATAATTTAAAAAATATATCTACTCTGTGGATTTTTCTATTTTACCTTGAAGTTTTATAAGTTTCTGCTTCATATATTGGACACTGTTATTAGATTCATTAATGTTTAGGACTGTCAGGTGATCTCAAACTGACCCGTTTATTATTACAAAATGATCTTTTTATCCCAGCTAGTATTTTGATGCTCTGAAATCTGCTTTACTTGTTATTAATGAATAGTAGTATAGTAGGTAGTAGTTACTCCAGCTTTTCTTTGTTTAGTCTTATCTTGGTATGTCTCTTTCCATACTTTTACATTTAATCTATGTGTGTTGTTATATATAAAATAAGTTTCTCATAGGCGACATTTATTTGGGTCTAACAATCTTTGCCTTTTAATTGGATATTTAGATCATTCGCATTTAATGTGATTATTGATATGATTAGGTTTATATATATCATCTTACTATTGGTTTTCAATTTTTCCCACCTCTTCTTTGTTCTCTTTTCCTCTTTTTCTGCCTTATTGTAGATTATTTAATTTTTGTATGATTCCAATTTGTCTCTTTAGTTGTATTATTAGCTGTAACTCTCTGTTTTGTTATTTTAGTGGTTCCCTTAGGGTTTATAGTATCCATCTTTAACTTGTCACAGTCTACTTTCCATTGGCATTATACCACTTCACATGTGTTATGAGAACTTCTCAACAGCTCACTTTCATTTCTTACTTTCTGGTCTCTGTGCTATAGTTTTCACACATTTTACTTCTCATATTATAAGCTACACACTACTTTGTAATTATTTTTTGCTTAAACAGTCAATTACTCTTTTAAAGGGATTTAAATAATAAAGAAATAAATTTTAAATATTTGCTCATGTAATAATCATTTCTAGTGTTATTCCTTTTTGTACATCTTTAGTTCCATATACCTGGGTGCTATCTTTAAAATTTCTTGTAAGAGTATGTCTGCTGATGAAGGCTTTTAGCCTTTGTATGTCTGAAAATAATATTATTTTGCCTTTGTTTTTTGAAAACTTGTTGTCTCTGACCATACAACTCTAGGATGATACTTTTTTTCTTTTAGTACTTCAAATATGTTGCTCCACTGTCTTCTCATTTGCATTATTTCCAGTGAGAACTCAGTCATCTTTATCTTTGTTCTACTGTATGTAACATAACTTCTTTCTCTGGCTGCTTTCTCTAGTTGTTTTCTTCATGTTTCTTGTGTCTGAGTTTCACTGAATTTCTTAGATCTATGGATTTACAGTTTTCATCCAATTTAAAAATTTTTCAGCCCTTTTTTCCTCAAAAACTTTTGTCCTCCACGCTCACCTTCAGGACTCCAATTATACAGTATATGACTGCTTGAAGTTGTTCAGAGGTCAGTGATACTCTGCTCCTGTTTTAAAAAATTATCCTTTCTCTATGTTTCATATTAGATAGTTTCTGTTGCTGTGACTTGAAGTTCACTAGTCTTTTCTGTTTCAATGTTTAATCTGCCAATAATCCCATCTAGTATATTTTCTATTTTACACATTGTAGTTATAATCTCTAGAATTTTGATTTGGGTCTTTTTTATGTCTTATCTTTTTGAACATATGTCATACTGTTATACCTGTTTTAATGTCCTTATCTGCTAATTCTAGCATCTGTGTCTGTTCTCTGTCAATTTAGGTGGATTAATTTTTCTCCTTATTATGGTTCATATTTTCCTGTTTCTTTGCATGCCTGGTAATTTTTTATATATGCCAGATCTTGTGAATTTTACCTTTTTGGATGCTGGATATTTTTGTATGCCTACAAATACTCTTGAGCTTTACTCTGGAATGTAGTTATTTGGAAATAATTTTATCTTTTCATATCTTGCTTTTAATATTTCTTAGACAGATCTAGAATAATGTTCAGTCTAGGGATATTTGTTTTCTACTACTGAGGCCAAATTTTCTGTATACTGTATTTAGTTCCCCATGAAAACCATGAGGTTTTCCAATCTGGTAAGAACAGACATTATCCCCAGCCCTGTGTGAGCATCAGGCAGTTGCCACTAATATTTTTTGTTTCTTTCTCTTAACTCAGGTAGTTTTGCACACACATGCTCTGCTCAGACTTCAACTGAGGCAGACCCTCTGTGTATCACTAGAGTTTTTTTTCTCTGCAGCTCTTCCTTCTCTGATACTCAGTCCTGTGACCACCAGTTACCTTGATGTCTCTGGATACCCAGCTCCATCTCTTTGACTCCAGGGAGCCACAGGTATCTAATTGGTTTCCTCTCCCTGCACAACAGCCTGAAAACACCTTTAAGGCATTAAGCTGAGGCAATTCTAGGGCTCACCTATTTGATTCCCATCTTTCAAGCATTACTACCCTTTGTTGCCTTATATCTAGAGTCTTGCAAACCATCATTTCATATATTTTGTCCCTTTTTTTGGTTTCATGTGGGAGAGTAATTCTTGTTTCTGTTATTCTACATTGGGTGAAAGTGGAAACCCCCCACCATTTCTCCTCAAATGTACTCTGATTATTTCCATTTAGATGACAAATAATATAGCCTCCCACCATTAGGTATAATCTGTTGAATGCCTGGGATGTGGTCTTTTGCATTTAGCTTTAGTATGGATCTCTGGGAGTTACTTAAGAAATTAACAACATGATCTAGATTGTGTTTTATTCCCCTAAGGTGTTTGTTTCCTTCTTCACCACTTAGCTGATGTCCCTCTTCTAATGGGTTCCTCCCTTAACATTTGTTACATGCATGTCAACTAGGCTAATTGTTCACAGCACCAGAACTTTTAAGGTGTTATAGATTTTTCCATCACTTAAAAGAGAAATGTATGTATGAAACCATTTATTTGATTAAGTATATAATCGTTGATGTTCTTGTCTAATGTCAAGGACATCAGGTAGATTAGGAGACAAATTTCTGAATCACATGTAACATGACAATAAATATAGTAAACATAACTAAAACTAGTATTTATTGAGAACCAATTATTGGCCAAGTACTGAATGGACCTCCCCACCACCCACATACATTATCTTAACCTTTAAGGTGATCAATAAGGTGGATATTTTACAAGTTAGATATTTTCACTCCCTTTTTGCAGACAAGGACAGTGAATTTCATAGAGCTTAAATAATTGCTAAAAGTCACTGGGCTAATAAGTAATGTAAGTAGGATTTAAATTCAGGTTGTCTGATCCCAAAGTCCAAATTCTTTCTCTTCCACCATACTGGTCCAAGAAGAAATCAACCTGTTGCTGATTGTTGGCCTTTTCTACATTTGCTCACTAGTGTGCCCAGCTATAGAAAGACACATTAAAATCTCAAAAGCAACTGAAATATCAAAATCCTTTCAAGTATACTTTTTATTAATCCCTTTATATATCCTTCTCTCTACCCAAAATCCTTTAAGCAACAAATAAATTAACGACTACAAGTAATAAAGGCAGTGAATGAGATGAAGTTCATTTCTACTTAGAGAAAGGTTTATTTGGATTATTTGAGGTTACATTCAGCCCCAAAATAAATGCCATATGAATTAAATATCCAAGAATAAAAATCAAAGTCATAAAGTATTAAAATGAAATATTAGATAAATTTTGAAAATCTGTATTTGGGAGATACCTTTCCAAATAAGAAACAAAATCCAGAAACTATGAAGGAAAATAACTGACAGATATGATGACATAATCTTTTAATTTCATCTGTGCTAAAATTTTTCAAGAACTCCAAAAACCCTTCGCAAGCAGCAGAACTGGGGGAAATATTTGTGACACTTGTAACAAAGAGTTAATGTCCTTAATTGGCCATCCTCAGCATTACTCCCTAATGGTTCTTAGAATGCATTTTAAACTGAGGTACTTGTGCTGTAGGGAACTTTGTCTCCCAGGCCACCTTCCCTCTGGCTAAGTTCTTGGGTCTATCCTCATCCAGAGTTCCTGGTATCCTGAAGAAATTTAATCAACCTTGGGTTGACATTCTGGCTCTGCCATTTACAAACTGCATGACCCCAGACAAGTCATAAAACCTCTCCAAATCTCAGTTTAATGGCCCAAAGGAGATAACAACATTACTCAGCTCATAGTATTTTTATGAGCTTAGCTTGATGTTGGTTTATTTTAAGTGTTCAATAAATGGTAGCCATTGTTCACTGCTATATCCTCAGTGCAAGAACAGCATATGGCACATACAGACACTCAATTAGAATTTGTTGAATAAATAACTTCTACAAATCAATAAGAAAAAGACACTCCGTGGAAAAATAAGCAAATGATATGGTAGGAAATAAACAGAAAAATGCAAATGTTTGCACAAACATGGAAAGAGGCTCTATCTTAATAGTAAAAATGCAAATTAAAACAATAATAAATTATCATTTTTTTAACCTTCTACTTTAAATGGCTAATCATAGACAGTGCAGGCAAGGTCGTGGGGAGATCTTCCTATATGTGGTTGATGGAGTAGAGATTAGTAAAATAGCCCTAGAAAAATATTGGCAATAGTTTTTAAAATCTAAATGTACACAATTGACAATACCACTTCTCAGATATAACCTATAGGAAATAATACATGTGTTTGGAAAGATACATATTTAAGATTGTTTGTTGCACATTGTTTGAAAAGGAAAAAAAATTAGAAATAACCTAAATGTCCATCGATTGATAACTATTTAAAAAACAGTGATACATCCATGCAACTGACTAGATCTAAAAGAAGTTCATTTTATATATATATATATATATATATATATATATATATATATATATGATGTATGTTTAAAGAGAAAGCAAATTTTTTTTTTTAATTTTTTGACAGAGGGAGAGACAGAGAGAGAGGGAACACAAGCAGGGGGAGTGGGAGAGGGAGAAGCAGGCTTCCCACGGAGCAGGGAGCCCGATGTGGGGCTCGATCCCAGGATCCTGGGATCATGACCTGAACCGAAGGTAGATGCTTAATGACTGAGCCACCCAGGCGCACCAAAGAGAAAGCAAATTAAGGATCACCACACTAACAATATTTGTTGAACACTTATGTGTTAGGCAGTGCAGTAAGCAACCTACTTGAATTATCTTATTTAATTCTCAGCACATAGACAGCCTCTGTGGACTTTAGTTTCTTCAGATGTGAAATAAGGAGATAGAACCAAATAAGATCTAGCATCCTTCCCATCCTAGCTCTAAAATGCCACCTCTACTGAAATACTATTTTGAGAGCCATCTAGCCCTGAACAAGGCCGAGCATGATGATGCCTCTAGGAGATGGATATCAAATTGTTGTCTATTCAGTGGTTTCTGCCATGGAGAATTCTGTAGTACATGCTTCTGCCTCCTGGAAGATATTTACAAACTTGTTCTCAAATGCTAAATGAAATGAGGCCACTGCTAATTGGTAAAGAATGACGTTCTTACATTAATGTGAACTGGCTTCTCTTGAAGCCCACCTTACAAAACAAAGTGAGCTCAGGTGTCCTAACTGTGGATGCCAACCACATGCTCTCCTGAGTGTCCTGGGTAGGAGCAACTCTCTTCACCGTCTCCCTACTTGCAGAGACTTGCCTCTCAGTATTCCCGGGACTGGCATGTTAGCATTAGCTCTCACACTGGCAGCTGGGCAATGGAGAATGAGAGAAGTGTGAAGGGCAATTGCATGATCCTGGCAGATCTTCACTTTTGGTCAACTCACTATTCATACCAGAAAGTGAAAAAATTGAATACCCTTATGTTTGTCCTGTGGAGAAAGGGCAATTTTGAATTGTGAACATGTGTAGAACAGTGTGGGAATATAGGAAAGTGAGTAGTAAATTCAAGATTTTGACCAAATATTCACATTTCTAGAAAAATTTTGTTAATATATTTTGTGGAAACTCATCAAAAAGGTTATTTTTACAACTGCCCAAATTTTACCTTTTTCTTTCTTTTTTTTTCTTTCTTTTTTCTTTCTAAGCAACCGAGGTATATTCTGTCCCTGGATTAGTGTCTGATAAAAACAATGTATTTTTTAGTAGGTACAAATCCAAAGTACAAAATAAGCTCAGTTTTTCCTATTTAGAGAGACCTTTTATCAAGTAAAAATACTTAATTGGGTAATCATGTCCCAAACATTGCCTCTTTAGTCATGTAATCTGTTGGGATTTATTTGGATACCATTAGTAGCACTGGTGTGAAAAAGGCCATCAGAGAGACTGGAAGAATTGGAATCACCTATTCCAAGAAAGGGTAAAAGCCCACTTCCAGCATGTGTCAGGCAACTGGAGTGTTAATTTGGAAATTGATAATTGCTTGTCCCCAATATTAACAGAGAGAAGTGTACCCTCTTACATGGACTACAGTAAACCCCTCCAAAAGTGGTGTTAGATAATTAAAAGTTAAAAAGAAGGAGAGGGAGGAGGATAGATCACAACTCTGTTTTACTCTGCTGGAAATCTTTAACTTTTAGCTACAGATCATTTCTACCAACCCTGACTCTCACAGCAGTTTTAATGTGCAAATACTGTATCGATAACCAGGTGTCTACATTTTGCCTAAGACTGGTTGCTATCTTTTGAGTTGAAAGCTAAATGCAAGCCAATAAAATCACAAATAAACTAACACTATTCCTGATAAGTTTCTTTCCAAGGGTAATAGAGTATAAAAGAAATCTATAATGGACTGGCCATGCTTAAAGTCCACCTATTCCTCATGTAAAATATTAGTGCAGATTGAATATTTATCTAATTCATTATATCTCTGTATTCAACAAACTGACTATCAGGTAAGAGATGTAAACATGTAGCTCTAAAATGAGACAGAAGCTCTGTTGGCCTCATCTACCTCTAACAGTGGCTACATGACATGACCTTTGTCTACAACAAAGGCAGAGTTTGTTGCTACTTTGAACTCATAGCCAGTGGTCTATTTCATACCTCACCATCACCCAATACTAGTCTCACTGAAGAGGATAAAATACCTTATACTCCATTTGTGTGCCCCTCTGTACCATAGGTCAGAAGCAGGGCTATCTCATGCTTTCTGGGCTATTCTGCAAATTTAACGAATCCCAAGAATAGAAAGGAGTGGATGCAGGGCCAGAGGAAAAGCTGGATGACACACATGAACTATTTCAAGTAAAATTTGTCTTTAGAGGTGATGTGTCTCCTTTAATTCTTATTCCTTCAAGTGAATTCCTTCCCATGAAGCTTCTGTTCTTCACCTATTCCCAGTGATGTTATTCCCATGAGGCACCTCTATTACTTCTGAGAAATCCACTTGCCTCCTGGGCATGGCTGAATCCTCCAGGTATACCTGGTCTGAGCTCTTACACTGGGATCTCAGACAAAAAGTAAGAACCATTTCCTATACTTGAATTATGAAAAGGAGAATAATTGAAGGAGATATCAGCAACTACTCGTTTCTTTTTGAAAAGGCTACATTTCTTTTTTTTAAGATTTATTTATTTATTTGGGGGGCGTGTGGGCAGAAGGAGAAGAGAATATCAAGCAGACACTGCACTGAGCATAGAGCCCGACACAGGGCTCCTTGAGGGGCTCTATCTCGCAACCCTGAGATCACAACCTGAGCTGAAACCAAGAGTCAGAAACTTACCGACTGCGCTACCCAGACTCCCTGAAAAGGCTAAATTTCTAATGGAAAAATTAATGCCTCTCTTCGCCAACTTGCCTAAATGTTTTGGGTCTGCTGAAGAACTATTACACCTGCTCTTATTTCTCTAGATAGAAGGATTCATTACTCTTTTATTTTCCTCCTTCCATTTCAAACATAGATTCTTTCAGAGGTGCTAAGAAGGCTGATCTGTTACATTCCCCAATGCTATCAACTGTGGGTCCTTTTTAGAGTGGAAAGGAAAGATAAAACCATCCTTTTGTCAGAAAGAGAGACCCAGGAGAGAGAAAAAAAAAAAAAAACACAATCTCCAATGACTATTTTCTGAACTTAAGCTTTTATTTATTTATGTTGCATCACCAAATGATTTCAGTTTGAGGTAGTATTTTTTTTTAATTTGTTTGTATTTGTTACAACCTTTTAAAGCAGAATGTGACTTGAGCACTACATTTCCACTTACAGAACTTACTGAGTTACTTCTTGAACAGCTTTACAACATGCCTAAATAGGCTTAGAATTTCAGTACTCTAAACAACGCTCTTCTTTGGAAAACAAGCCCTATACATAGTTACTCCCATCCAGTTGGTTCAGTTTAACTACTAGTTTCTAGAGGCCTGGTACATGCAGTTGATAACTACAGGGGATAGAAGATTTAAAAAGTAGATCCTAGATGGTGAGAGTCGTATTAACCAACAGTTCTCTTTTAAACATCAAGGTATAGCTCAGAACACTTCAGTGACAAAAAAAAATTTGGTCTCACTAAGGAATCCACTTGGTAGCTAAACACTTTAGAGCACACGGTTAACGTTAGGTTACATACACCTTACAACAAATGTTACCTTGTCCGGTTACAATAAGCCAGCATGGAACTAGGGAAGAAAAACTAGCTGGGCTTTAGTTCCTACACATCACAGTAGCACACTCCGAAAAAGAAAGAAATCTTATCTTCCCCTTAAGTAGTTACTGTCATGCCATACAGATTCTTAAAATGTTAACAAAAATAGAGAAAAACATCCTTGAAAATATATTATCAGAGGGAATGAAGATAAAGTATCAAATACATGTACACGTATTTTAATGTAGAAAAAATTTAAAACTATCATATTTGACATTTGAAATTATGCTGATTGGCTAGCATGTTTTAAAACATCAAATAAGATAGGCATCAGTGTTTGACAAATTTTCACACAAAATATATTGTAAGAAACCAGTGAAAGGGAAAGTGTCAACAAATTTCTTTATAAAATTTTAAAAGACAAATGCACAGAATTGCAGTAGGTGTATCAACTCCATGTGGAATTTAAAGTGACTTTTGTGGTTTATAATCCTTTTAAGATTCAATCTGGAAAATTGCTTTGGAACAATGAAAACATGAAATCAAATCATAAAGCAGACTAATGGATAAAGACTGTAACACAAATGGACATATTTTATCCTGCCTGTTCAAAATGACAGTACATTTCTACTCCTTTTATAAGCACGAAGAAGGGCCTACATTAACATACCATACAATAGTCACTATTTCCTTTGCAAAATTTTTAAGTTATTTTTAAACTCTAATCTGATTGTATTTTTGTGTTTTCACTATTGCTTACTGGTTCAAGTCTTGTATACACACACACACACACCCCATAAAAATAATAAAAATCATATAGATATTGATGGGCATAAAGCCATGGGTGTTACAAAGCGGCTGTTTGCAAGGACTAGATCATATGTAGGACATTTAGGGCATAGATTTTACAATGAAATTACCATCTTTGAGCTTGAATCTGCTGATAATCAGTGCCTGCCAGACACAGACTAGATAAAGCAAGACCAGAAACCACATCTTCTCATTGAGTTTTATTCATTCACCATTTCTGTGCAGCTTTTCAGAACACATTGAAATTCTCTGCTGTAGTCACCATGTGATTGGGTTTTAATGTATGGCAGTGTATCCCAAGGGCAAAGCAAATTATGCTACCTGAACCCTTTATCTGTAAGCAGCAATACAACAGGGTGATGTAAAATAGAAGACAGATTTATTTAGACATAAACAATGTCAAAAATATTATTCGATACAAGAAACATAAAATCCAATATCCCAATAAATCTAGCTGGCAAGCCTTACCTTATTGCTAAATGATTGCACAAAAGAACAAACTTTCTTTAATGTTTCCAGGTTGACAAATGCAATATGTTCTGTTCACAGCCTCCTAACTTTGTCAGGAGCTATAAAGTCCTTCTCTCTTGGGTGCCAAAATTTCCACGGTGGTTCACAGGATTTCAGAGTCTATCCTGTTGCAGCTTATTGAGGCCCTGGCCTTACATTTGTCCCATGATATTTGTATGAAAACAGCAGGCACTACTGGAGTAGTATTATAGAGTTGCTTATATTTTACCTTAAAATTATTAATCAGTTATAAAAATTATCTGGTGCATTGCATCTCAGACGTTAATGTGCATGCAAATTACCTGAGGATCTTGTTAAAAAGCAGACTCAGAGTCAGTTATTCTGGCTGAGGCCTGGGATTCTTTGTTTTGAACTAGTTCCCAGGTATAGCCAATGCTGTGAATCGGTGGGCCACACTTCGTGTTGCAAGGATCTATATAGCCTCGTTTGCGGAAGAGAAAAATCTTTCCCAAAGTGGATTTAGAAACTTAAATTTCTACAGATACTTAGGACTGTTGTGTTGGAACATTTATTAAACTCTTACGATGTGCCAGGACAGGCGCAGGCAGTAGGGATACACAGGTAAGAGTGCCACAATCCTGCCCTCGTGGTGCTTAGAAAGTCATGGGGAGCCAAGGCAGAGAAGAGAAGGACTTACACAGAGCTCCCGGCTGGAGCCAGAATCCACACTTCCTGAAGTGCAGTCCATGGTCCTGCAGGGCCTTCAGTCTCTTGTCTTCTTTACAGGTCTATCACATCCTCCCTAGCTTCTCCCATCATTGCAGGCCTCCTATTTCTTTCTTTCTTTTTTTTTATTATTATGTTATGTTAATCACCATACATTATATCATTAGTTTTTGATGTAGTGTTCCATGATTCATTGTTTGTGCATAACACCCAGTGCTCCATGCAGAACGTGCCCTCTTTAATACCCATCACCAGGCTAACCCATCCTCCCACCCCCTCCCCTCTAGAACCCTCAGTTTGTTTTTCAGAGTCCATCGTCTCTCATGGTTCATCTCCCCCCTTCAATTTTCCCCCCTTCATTCTTCACCTCCTGCTATCTTCTTCCTTTTTTTTTTTTCTTAACGTATATTGCATTATTTGTTTCAGAGGTACAGGTCTGTGATTCAGCAGTCTTACACAATTCACAGAGGTATGTGCTATGGTGAGCGCAGGCCTCCTGTTCCCTTCAGACGCTATGGTAACCCCTCCATTAGAGAGGCCTAGTCAACAATGACTAATCGTTCCCTGATAAGGGATGTGAATATTATCCTGTAAGTAACGCGGGATCTTTGAAGGAAAATGGCACTAAAGGAGCTAGAGTTTTGTCTGTACTAACTATTATATCAGCAGCACTTAAGACAGTGTCTGAGAGGAAGAATTCGGTAAGCATTTTTTGAGCGAAGGAATGAAGGAGTGAGTGAATGAATGTTCATTTGCCTTTTGGAAGTGCTAACTACTTGAAGTGAGGGGAATGGATCAGGTGAGAACAACTCTTCTTTGTGAGAGTTGGAATGGGTTGACTGCCTCTTCTGTGGCCCTGCACCAAGCCCTGAGGCTGGCATTGTCATCAGATCTCATGAAATCCTTCCAATAATCAGAGAGCAGTAGCTACAAACCACTTATGTCTCGGTTTGAACCCAAAGCTCTCTGACCCCAGAACTTCTGTTTTTTTAGTCACTACTACTTCGAAAGCATGTTTACATATATGATACTTCTACAGCGCTGGGCAAAACAAATGCATGTTAGGTGTAAATGTAAAATGGCAACAGGAAGTGTGGCAAAATGATTAAGCACTCAAGCTTAGGAGTCAAACAGATCTGGTTTCAAATTCTGCGTCTGTCACTTAATAGAGAACTTGGAAAAGTTAATTAACCTCTCAGAGTCAGATTCCTCTTCTGTAAATGGCAATAACAACTACTTCACAGAACTCTGTGAGAGAAAAAGTAATGTAATATACAAAAAGAGTTTAGTACTTAGCACATACCCACTGTTCAATACATGGAAATCATATTATTTATTGTTATTGTTGTTAATAAATGTACTTGAATTTTACTTGGAAAGATATAGACTGAAGAATAAAGGAAAATTATTTTCAGCAAGGATGTTGTGAATAAGCTAGAAATTTCTCAGAATAAAATGCTGGACGATTTATTCCTGATGGCTTAATTATAGCCCTGCCTAAAATTGCTTTCTAGGCCCACAATTCATTGTTTTCTTAGCTAAATAAAGAGGGCAGTCATAATACTGACCTACTTCATAAATGTAAGGAATGCCAAACCTGAGTATCTAAAAGAGTTTGGAAAATGCAATGTAACATATACATTCTAATAATTATCTTTTCCTCTGAGGTCCAATCCAAAACTACTCTGGTAAGGCACCAACTGAACAGTCTTTCTCTATCAGGCACTTGTCAATCCGGTACAGTGGAAATGCCCCCCAAATGGTGTAAGAATACATTTTGGGGAGTTCCCATGGCAACCTATAGACCACTTTAGAATGCCTTAAGTCTGAAAAACTCACTTCTGTTGCAGTCAAAATAATCAATGACAATATCAGACCAACTTAAAGTATAGTTCAAAGAAATTTCCATTCTTATTGAGAACATCATACTTTATATAATAATTTTTCCTCATAGTGTGCCTTTTACCGTATGTGAAAACACAAATAACCTGCTCCATCTCATAACTATCTCACCATTTACACCTAACCATATCTCATATGTAATTATTTGTCTCCTAAACATCTCTTTTCTCTGAAATATTTTCTTAAAGATACCTGCCAGACCAACAATACTGTTAAATTTCTCTATTTCCGATGCAAGACCAAATGAAACTCTGGTTTAGAATTCTAACATTTGCAAGAAACACTGGATGATCATTTGATGAGAACTGCATAATATTTTCTTTGAACTTGATTTTCCTGATTGTTAACCTGATTGATAATTTCTACTCAGAGTTCTAGTTATATAGAAAGAAATCTAGGACAATAAAATATTTAACATATTAACAATACATTTTCCTAGCTGAGTAGAAGGTACAGTTAAGTTGTTCTGATTAATCACATGACAAATAGGAAGACTATACACCACAATGAGTGCCAGCAGTCTAAGTCCTCAAATAAAAGAATAATTACATTCAGACCACTGTTTAACTTCCAGAAAAATCTTTCCATCATTCAGTGAATTATGCCTTTAGTTGCACATCTCAGCCCACATTGGACAAATACTAAAGCCTTTGTGGGCTACTTTAAGTGTATTGGCCTGTAGTTTGTGTATCAACTTCAGACCTTCCCTTGTGCCCCTGAAAAATCCATCAGAAATAGTTGAAAGAGCTTTCTCTCTCTTCTTACCCTTCTTTAAAAAAAAGAAAGAAAGAAAGAAAGAAAAAGACCTACAAGATTTGGAAACTGTGAGAATTTTTGTGGTATTTATATAACAAGTTGAAAAAAATATTTACCAGAATTCCAGAAAAAATGCTTTTTCTAAGGCAATTGAGGCAAGAAAGTAGACAATATTTTGGTATCACTTGGGACCCTTTGGTTGCAGCTCTAGTGATTTAAGTAGAAAAGAAATAAGTGGCATAGGTGAAAGAATTGAAGGAAAGCCTTTAGAAAGAAAATAAGCAGTTTCTTGGGGGTGCAACTGTGTGGATGAATCAGCTCCAGGTGATTCAAATCCTGGGGTAGAACAGCTGATTAGCCAGCTTAGGTCCTAAGGCCCTTCTACCAGGGACTCCAGGGCACCTTGATTGACAGTTTGCCCAAAATGGCATGCAGTGGGTATGAGAAGGAAAATCTAGGCACTACTAACAAAAGAAAGGGGTATTGAGAATAAGCCAAAACGGGTCTGAAGGATTCTACAACTAACCTGGGGGCTCCGTGCTGGACAGAGAGTATCACATGGCAGTAACACAGGCTTTGAAAAGGCAGCCAATGACAACTAGAAGAAAGGCTGAGAAAGCAGAAGCAACCCAGGGGTCCAGACAGATGGCACTAAAATGCTGTGTGGTGTACAAAGTGATCCTTTCCTGCGATCCCACAGATATTCAGGGAAACTCCAAAAATCATGATAGTGAGTTTGCATTTCTTTTGGAAGTCGGAGGACAGTTCTATGAGGGTTTGGTGCAGAGAGCAGAATGTAAACATCTAAGGAAGATTCAACAGGGAAACCCACAGGATCCCTGGAGAAATACAGCTGGGACTGTACCAAGACTGTGAGTATGATGATAGGTGATAAGATGGATTACAAACACCTTGCAGTGACAATGAGGAACAGCCTTTATTTGGGGAGAGGTCCGTATGATTCTTTGTGCTTATCTTTGTCATTGTTTCCAAGTGGGAAGAGGTCCTGAGCCATCCAAGTGGGTGCAGATCCAGAACCAACTATCCAGGTAGGAACACATAGGAACAGTAATATTTAAATTAGCACCAAGGACACCCTTGAAAGGAACACGTAGGCAATATTTGACATTAGAGATAAGGAAAGGAAGGGATTCTCTTGAGTTTTGCTTTAGTAGTAGTGTGTAAGTTTTGAATGGATGTTATGTGTAGAAAACTCTACCTTTGTGAGCACAAGTTGATGGGAACCCTTTTACCTGCCCCTTGTCCAACCATCACCATCCTGCCCCATTCACCCCCAGTTATAAGAATGTGGTAGTTGCCTTGAGTCATTCTACTCTAAACAAAATTCTATTTATCTCCATCATATTCATATGAAATATATGATGTCTCTTTCATTTAGTACTTGGGACACTAGACAAAATATCTGTCATGGGGATTATCTGCTTATCCAACATACATGGAATACATTACTGAAATGGGTTGCTGAGTGAACCTATCGGCTCTCCATTTCTGAAAACTATATGTAGACAACTTTCTACTCTGACAGATTTTGGGTGCTAAGACCCAACCTTTTGGACGGAAGATACCTTCACTATTTGCTTTATTTTATTACACCTCATCATCTTGCTAAGTGTATATTAAAGCACATCACTTTAAAGTTAGTTAAACTAAGTGTGGGTATTTAAAAATGCCCTTTCTGATTCTCTGAATTAAGTGTAGGATGTCCCCAAAATACATGAAAATTCCTGATTTAGGGACATTCACTTGGATGAACCAAAAAATTACACCAGGCTCTTTTTAGTTCTTTCATTCTATGAAATCTGAGTGCCACCATCTATTTGTTTAGAGGTGTATTAGTCTTGGCATTTAGAAAACAAAGGTTGAATATTTATATTGGCTATATGAAATGAAGAGAATAACATTCTGATTGGTCACTAGAACAATGACAAGATCTTTTGAAACTTACCTTAAGCACTATTTTTAGTGGTCTAATGCTCTAGTTCTCATTCAGTCATGAATCATCCACCATTGTTTCCCTAGGGACAAGTTTTTCAGCGCTAAGAACCATTGAATGGTGTCTGATTATAACAAATTCTTCTCTTTGTTTAAAAAAATTATCTTTTGAAAGCATGTTAACCGTATCTTCATATGAAACCTGCAGTTATATACAAAAGTTGTTTCATATTTTCAAAAACACTGAAACTTTCTGGATACTAAACTTGCTGGGTCTGTCCTAATGATAAAACATAAACCATCTCTGTGTTGGAACTGTGGCCTATCCAGGAAGACAATAGTATTCTCTAGTGAGCTCTTGAAAGCCCAAGTGAATTGTTTGTAAAGGCAGCGAGGCTTGGAAAAGGAAGTGTTCCACCTCTTGTTATTGCAGATCTATTCCACTTAGATTTACCTCCATTGAGACTGGACTGATTCTTAGTCTAACTAGGAAGTGGTCCAGGGTTGGACCAATTTATGTGCTGTCACAAACGGACTAATAATTTGGCATGCCTTCAAATCTATATTTCTTAAATATTATTTTATTTGAGTTGAGGGGGTAGAAAAGGAGGGGGGCAGCCTCAGTCCTTCCTCTATTTCTTTAAGCAATTCAATTCCAGCCCAGACTTGCATCCCCCACGAAGCAGAGGGATACCCACCTAGGTTTTTAAGTCACCATCTGCTATTATTCATGCATACTTCTTGATATAGCTTTGATAGTAAAAAAAGTAGAGCCCAATATGATACAAAGAGAAAACAGTGTAATTCTTTTCCCCACTGTCCCGTAAATCCTTCCTGTGGGCTAGTTCCTTCCTTGCCAGTGGATGAAATCTTAGCATTTATGTTCACTTGTAGATAATGTTTTTTAAAAGTCCTCCAGGAACTTCTAGGCAAAGCACAATATCAGTAATTAAAATTTCCTTCCAGGGGCACCTGGGTGGCTCTGTCGGTTAAGCGTCTGCCTTTGGCTTAGGTCATGATCTGGGGTCCTGGGATTGAGCCCCACGGAGCAGGGAGCCTGCTTCTCCCTCTTCCTGCCCCCACCCCTCCCCCCACCCCCGCTCATGCTCTCTCCTGCTATCTCTCTCTCTCTCAAGTAGATAAATAAAATCTTTAAAAAAGAAACGTCCTTCCAATACAGTAGTCCCACTGTTGGGGTTGTATCCATCCTCCAGTCTGTCTTTTAAGGCACAATCCAAAGCAGCCACTTCCCAATGCAGCCTTCCTTTATCCAACATATCAAGGCTGACTTGGGAGACAGCTTTACTACAGCACCCTGACAGCCTTGTTCTCTGTGTAGGCCACATAGCAAGGCTTGACCAGTCTGATTCAAGACGTGGCTAAATGCCCTGTTATTCCTCCCAGAGCAAGGGGGAGATAAGCAGCCTTGTGAAGAGCTGCCCAGTGCAGTTTCTCATCTGCCTTCCTGCCTTGTGAGAGACTGCCACAAGACCACAAGACCGTTTCTCATCCACCTGCCTAATTTCTGCTAAGTGCAGGGCTTTCCACCCACTTCTCCCCTTCCTCCTTTTGGTACAGATGTAGGCTTCTATGTAAGTCTATAAAACTTCTTGGCTGTAGTTTAGAGTTGGCTTCTTAGCAGCAGACTGGCTACTACTCTTACCACTCCTCATATTTGGTGTCATCTCCACCCTTGTCCTGTGGGAGAGAGACATGGGGAGCTGACATCATGGTGACCTTGCTTTTGCCATGTAGTAAAAATCTACCTGAATCCATCTGGGCTCACTGTCACATTGCCAGTCAAACCTCTGGAAGTGTAGCAAGCCTACCTAGCAGTTTCCATAATGACCCTGTGACTCTTACCCACCTGCTGCTGCTTAGAGAATGTTTAACCACTTGACAGCAGCAAACCAGCTACAATCTCTCATCTTTATACTCTTCCAGTCTGTTCGCTACAAACCTCAGGAATGTAAGTCAAATTTTCTAAGTAGTTTTCCTGAAGCTCCTCTTCCTCGAGGTAGATACAAGCACACCCTACCACTACCAACACTGCCACTGATGGGATAGCCATAATACTCCAACAACTTCCTCCAAAAAATCCCCTCTTGTCCAACATCTTCAACTTAAACCTGTTTATATCCTCAGATGTTTGCCTGAGCCTGCAAAATTGATCAACCTTCTTTGCATGCTGGCTTAGCACTTCATTTTGAAATGTAAGCACAACTGGACACCTATAACCTATTATGTTATTCTCAGCTTTTGAGGTGTAGGCTTAAATGAAGACAGAAAGAGTTCTAAGCAAACTCTTTGGCTGGTTTAACATCAATCCTATATAACACACTCAAACTATTTCTTCTAGTAAATTCTAAAAGGAATTCTGGTTAAAAAACACATCATGCTTACCCATTTTGTTACATTATTAGTGATGCTCCATCACTCTTTACAGATTGCGACTGTTGGTAATGTCCTAACTGGCCACTATTTAATCCAGCTCTGATGCCAACCATGAAAAGGCTAAATTCCAGGAGCCATGTTTTTGTTCTAGGCCACCAATCAGGCAGATCTAATTTAGAGACTGTTTAATGTCTAACGTTCACTTCTCAGTTGCCTGTGAAGGCAAGAGTTAACTTCTGAGCACATTAATCTCAATCACAAAGTTGTTGCATTTATAACCCTCTTGCTTGTCTTGATTAAATAACTGAAAAGCCCAGAAATTGCACTGAACTTTTTAAAAGCTTGAAGCCCTGAGAGTTTTCATATACCTTATTTGTCTCTACCTAAATGCAGCTGCAGCCATGTCTCTGAAGTATGGTTGGCCTTGGGAAAAATTGTGAAATAGCTGCTTTGATATCAGCACTTCTTGTGCCCCTTTTTGTTGCCTTCTTCCCCTCAGGAGCACCTAATGCTCTTACATTTTCACAAAGACATACCCTCTCGGGGCTGGGCCCTGAGTCAGAACCACACTCGCTCCCTTTCCTACTAAAACTCATCAATTATGCCCCTCATTTATCCCAACAGGTATCTGCCCTGATTTTATAATGAAGGTTTTTGGCTTTCCTTGCTTAGTTTCCTCTCTTCTCATACCCAACTAGGAAATTTTTGCTTCTCCATATCAATTCTTCTAGATTTTTATAATACAGCAAAAGAGACAGAGGAGTGGGACAGGAGATAAGAAATTAATAAATTTATCCTCAGATAGTAATACCTCATAATAACAATGTGTTATTCACTCCCAGTGTATTCAAAGAAATTAGACCCTAATGGTAAAATTTCTGACATCGCAGCAATGTGGAAGAAGTGCAACCTGAATCTAGGAGCCTTCATATTAAACCAAGAAAAGCATATTTGTACCAAACATTCTTCCACTTAAAAATCTGGCTTTGCTGAAAAGCCCTCTCGGAAGACTGTTCTGTTAGCCTTTTAACTTATTTGACAAAGCATATACTTGTGTATAGTATTAAAATAAAAACAGATACCAGTTGCTGAGCACCTATGAATTAGTAGGTACTATACAAGGTATTTAACATACATTAGCTATGGCAGACTGATAGATGTTTCTCAATGTAGTCTCTCCTTCTTCGGTGGTAATGGATTTTCAGACAAGCACATGGTTTCCCACCTTGAGACTATTTCTCAGCCCACCCTACAGGTAGGTAGCCATGTGACTACGTTCTTTTCAAAAGAACTGTGGGCAGAATGACATGTGCAACTTCTGTATCACTTGAATAAAAATTTCTTATCCTAGATTACCTCTCTCTCCCCCTTTTTCTACTGAATGGAATGCAGATGTGTCCATAAACTAGCTAGGCCATGCATATTCAACAAGAACCCAGCTAATAGAGGGCGCCTGGGTGGCTCAGTTGGTTAAGCGACTGCCTTCAGCTCAGGTCATGATCCTGGAGTCCCGGGATCGAGTCCCGCATCGGGCTCCCTGCTAGGCGGGGAGCCTGCTTCTCCCTCTGCCTCTGCCTCTCTCTCTCTCTCTCTCTCTGACTCTCATGAATAAATAAATAAAACATTTAAAAAAAAAAAAAAAAGAACCCAGCTAATAGAAAAGCAACACAATGAAAAGTACCTGGGCTTCTGACTCTCTGTGTGCAGAAATATCTGGTTATTCTGGACTGACTAGACTTTTAGCAGAGATAGAAAAAAACTATCTTGTTTGAACTGCTGTAATTTTTGGTCTCATTCTTACAGAACTTTAGCCTATATTTTAAGTAATATCTAAACATAATTCTGCTTCCAAGTCACAGAGGTCTGTTGTTATCTTTATTTTAAAATAAAGAAATGTCTGTATTATTAACTTTATTTTTTAATAAGGAAATTAAAACTAAGAGATTAAATAAAGTATATTTAAACATGAGTATAAAAGTATAAGATAATACAGTAAAGCAGTGGCTGAACTAGGATTTAAGTTTATATTTGGCTTTAAAGTCAGATACTTTCCCACTCTGCCTTACTGTTCATAATTCCTAAATTAATTTGTATATATGACATGACCCAAGTATTTTTTTAAAGATTTTATTTATTTATTTGTCAGAGAGAGAGGGAGCACAAGCAGAGGGAGGGGAGTGGGAGAGGGAGAAGCAGGCTTCCAGATGAGCAAAGAGCCTGATGCAGGGCTCGATCCCAGGACCCTGGGATCATGACCTGAGCCAAAGGCAGACGCTTAACCAACTAAGCCACCCAGGCGTCCCTGACCCAATGTATTTTTTTAAAAAGGAAATCAGTAGTAAGTTTTGAAGTATCCTAGGTTCTTTTTTATACCAATAAGTCTGTGAAACACACATTAACATAAGGGAAGAACTTATACACAAATGTACTTCAATATTTTAGGTAAGATATGTAATGCCATAGTCCATTTGGCTTAGAGTGGTGTTGCTGTAAGACAATGATTCTCAAGCTTTTTAGTCTCGAGGCTCCTTTACACTAAAAACTCATTGAAGGACGCCAGGAATCTTTTGTCTATGTGAGTTATATCTACTCTTATTTATCCTGTTCAAAAATAAAACAGAGACATTTTTAAGGGGTGGGAGCTGGGCAAAATGGGTGAAGGGGAGGGGGAGATGTAGGCTTCTAGGTATGGCATGAGTAAGTCACAGGAATAAAAGACACAAGCATAGGGAATATAGTCAATGATATTGAAATAGCATTGCATGGTGACAGATGGCAGCTACACTTGTGGTGGGCATAGCATAATGTAGAGAGCAGTTGAATCACTATGTTGTACACCTGAAAATAATGTAATATTGTGTCACCTACACTTAAATTTTTAAAAATTATTTGAAAAAATATAGTTTTTTATCATTAAGAATCTCCTCTTAACTTATAAAATACCCCTGAGAAAGATAACCTGTCATCTCACGCTCAGTATCAATTATCAAGTAATTGAGAGAGAAGAGAGCACTCCTATACCATTAAGACAAATGTCAACCACTTATACTTATGGTTGTCCTTGCCTTCCTTTTTCCCTCTTTTTGAGGCAAATGTGTATCAAATAATAATATAAACAATAATGATCAAAAATGATTATGAACTTATTTAAAATAACAATGATAAACCTATGGCATGTTACTATAAATACATATTTTAATTAAAATAGCTGTATTAAAATACAGTTAAAATTAGTGAGTATAATGGCATTGTTTCACATTTTGCACATCTCTTTAATGCCTGGTTTAATAAGACATCTGGATTCTTCATTCACCATTGCAGTGTGTTGCTTTGGTTAAAATATACAAAGAAAATCCAGCCTCATACAGATATATAGTTGAAAAGGAAGAAATATTTTAGTAGCCTTTTCAGATGGTTGTGGATATTCTTCTTTGATACCACACCAAAACTCAACAAGTGATAAGTACTTAAGATGAGTTGCGAGGTGGCATTGGCAACTATATCAATAGTTAAAATCCACTGGTCTGTCTTGCATTTCAATGGGATCTTTAGCCCATGCACAATTTTATAACATCATGTATTGATCATTTGGAAAATATTGGTTCACTGAGTTATGCAGATCTTTCAAATGTTGACACGTCTCATTATCAAATACAAAAACATCACATACATAACAACACCAACAATCTCATTAGGAAAGTCTTTGAATATTGGGTAGCTTTCAAGCTCATAGCATAGGTACAAGTTTTCCAAAATGTTAATTTTTGTTTGAAACCTTGGGTTTTATCAATGGCAACATACAGGTAAATTATTTTCCTTGAAGTGACAGGTTCATCTTATTCATTTTAAAGATCAGATCATTATTCAGACTTGGGTCTGAATAATGATAGTTTGTCTGTTAGTTGTACTTTCAAGTAAAGATAGTGTTCTGTGAAAAACACTGACTAGTTGCTCACAACTCATTGACAGAAGTGCCTTTCCTCAAGACAGCATCATACTTTGGTATGCAGCAGAAGCACTTTATATATGTACTTTTCGTATTGTCATGGAGAATATTAAAATGATGTATACTCAAGAATTAAGACTTAATAAAATAATAATTTTCACTACTTCATCTAGGATATTATTAAATGAAAATGACATTTTAATTTTATTTTTATGATGCAAGTGCATGGTTGTGAAGAACAGCAGACTTAGACTAGTACACCTGGCTTGGTACCACTGCTTTGATTCTTGCTAAGTTGCCAGAGGTTTTACCCATTATTGCTTTTGCACATCAGTAGAAATTTCATCATGGTGAAAAAGCCAAGTAATGTCTTTATATTGTTACAAAAATAATCTTACCTCACAGAACCCCCTGAAAGACTCTCAGGGATCACCAGGGATCTGTGGAATCTCTGCTGTAAACAAACATACAAACAAAATTCAGCAACCACCGGAATTTCAAAATAACTAAAATCCCCTATTTGTGTTTCTCAAGCACCATGAAGTAATCAGATAATTCACAGCAATGCTTCTAAAAGTCATTTTCCCCTCCCATCCAAAGCTCTCATATTGTAGCTACTCTTAGGCTTTTCTCTCCGACCTTCTTAAAAGCTCCCTCCCTAATCACTGTCTAAGGTCTTTTACCTACTTAGTCTCATCTTAAAACCTCAAAATAGGTGGTTTTGAAATGTGAGGAAAAAACAGAAACATCATGGAAAAACCATAATCTTCTACCTATTGGAAAGACAATAAAAAAAAACCTGATTGTTTATATGTTATTTGTTGTTGCCACATTTTAAATATCTTTGAGAAGTTGATAGTCATATACTGTGCCAAATATTGATGTACTCAGTGCGATTCCAGCCTCCCAAATTCTTCCCTATATAGTAGGGTCTGGAAGCCTGGAAAATACATTGCTTCAGGTCCCTCACTGCCTTGCTTAGATTCTGCCAGTAAAAGGCATCTTGCACAAAATTTGGAAGGCAGAGCAGAGGACAGCCATTATTCTTCCCCAGCAGTGGCTGGTTTGACAGCAAACATGAAGTTTACATGATGCTTCTGGGTGAGCTTTTGTGAATTACTTACCTTGGTACTGGAAGCAGCTGTAATCACCAGTTACTGACTCTGATTCCTGGGTTTCCAAATTTCCTCAAAGCCAGCAGTATGTTTCCATGAACATTAATTGCCCCAGTCTTCCCAATAGCTTTATAAGTTTGTAATTCCCTTTGTATTTAATCATCCCTTCCTCTATAAACTAGAGAGGTAAGTGCTTTCCTGGCAAAATCCTGACTGATAACAGTGTTTGGTTCCAGAATTGATTCCAGGACACAGAAACTCAAAGACAGGAATCTGGGATCAGTTATCTGACTTCCTTAGATTGGAAAGCAGTTAAGACTTCAATGACAATGAAAAATGGGATACTAGTAGTCCATAGAAAGCAGTAGCAAAATAATTATGTATAGTTTTCTGGAATGAAGTGCTTACTGTAGAAAAGCTTTTGAGAGACTACTAATTATTACAATAGAATTTTAAGAGGAAAAAAGGATTGTAAAGACTATGGTATGGGTTGGCTACTTCTAAATAAAAGGTTAAGATTTCCAAGTCTTAGCTCAAAGCACAGTCAGATAACCAGAGAGCTTCTAAGATTGTCCTAAAAATATCTCTTATAGCCATATGGATAATGTATAAATTTTTTTATCCTGTAGTTTGCATAATTATAACCCAAATGGAATTCACAAACTTGCCAGGTCTCTTATGTAAAAGAGGGCATTGATTAGGAAAGAGCAAAAATTGGAATGAGGACATTTGAGTGGATTCCAGTGACTCTAAGAATCCTGAACTCCTAAATCCCACTGAGCTGCCTCTCTTCCCTGTTTGAGAATATTAACTTTCCCTAACTTAAAGATCCCAATACAATTACTTTTCACAAGGATGCAAATTCTCTTCCTGGTCCACCTCCACCCCTTATTTGCCTCCGGATTTGTAACTAGAGTCAGAGCTCAACAGACCCTTGGAGGATATCAGAAACCTGGAAAACATTAGTGGGAATGGAATCTAATGGTTATAGACAAGAGAAGAGACATAATTTGTTAATATGGGTACAGCTATCATAGGTTCTAGATTCAGTGATTAGTTTGAGTGGCTGGGAACAGCCCTATAAAGAGTTTGCTTGATTAGTTAACTAAAACCAGGACCCAACGGTGGCCTTCATTAAGTGAAATTGATGCAGTAAGAAGAAATGCAAAGGATTAGAAAGATAAAATTGTTGGCATGGATCAATCATATGTGACTGGCTCATCCACCCCTTACCATGGCCCTAAGGAGAGCTCAGAGGACACACCCTTTATGAAGGCATTGAGGAATATATTAGTGAGGGGAGCACCAGCATCCTTGACAATTTGTCACTTTTCAGATTAGGAATGAAGTATAATATAACACTATTCAGAAGGGCTACCAGGAGTTGCAGAGGCCAACTGACAGCACTTAGCCACCAGGCAGACAAGATTATTGTACTGGACAACAGGCCAGAGTCCTAATCTAAGTGATTTTATCTACAGAGATCTTTGGCAGTAACTTTCCGATCACAGTGTCTCTGGAACTTAAATGGATTGTCAACCTAATAAAGTCTTGGCTCATTTGTAAAATTAAAAAAATTAAATCTATAGGACAGATATCTGAACTAAATAGCCACAGTAGAAAGTCATCGACTCACCAGTTCTCAGGCCTAAGCTAGTTAACAGGGTCCCTTACAAGAAGGGGAGACTAAGACCTTTTGAGAAAGGACCCAATGAGACTACAACAAGAAAATACTATAAAATTTCCTTCTAATTTTTCCCAAAAGGAAATGTATCAATTCATCAGGATGATCATATACCCTGGGGAAAGGAAAAGAGCCAGACAGTTGCAGATTTTTGGACACTGGCTCTGAAATTAACCCCCAAATTTTAGGATTCACCAGTTAGAGTGAGGACTTAGGGATGTCAAATAATAAATGGAATTTTGGCATGAATCCATCTCTCACAGGGCCCACGGGGTCTGTAAACCTAGCTTTGTGGGGGGTTTTTTCCCCTTTCCAAAAACATATTTGGCAACTGATCAGACTTCACTTCCTGACCCTTGAAGTGAGAGCTTATTATGATAGGAAGGGCCAAAAGGAAGCCCCTGGAACTGTCCCTTTCTATCAAAATATTAAATTAGTAATAATTCTACAATCCTGGGAGACTTTCAGAGATTAATATCATCACTAAAAGCTTGAAAGATACAGGGGTAGCAATTCCTATCACATTCATATAAACCTCCTTTATTTGTCTTGTGCAGAAGAAAGATGAATTTTGGAGAAAAACAGTAGATTACCATAAACTTAATCAGGTTGTGATGCCAGTTACAATTACTGCCTCAAACGTGCTATTTTTTTCTGGAGCAAATTAATTCTTCCTCTGGCATCAGGTATGCCACTATTGATCTGGCAAATGCTTTCTTCTTTATATCAAACCATAAAGAACACTTGTTGCAAGTAGAAGTGCTATATTAAGCCTCCAACAAATCCAGATAAGAGAATAGCAATGCAACCCTGGGGTTGTAAAGTGAAACCATGTTCTCTTCCACAGATAATTCTCCTTTTGAGAAATAACTCTTGGAGTAAAACTGGGCCCAATAGAAACTGAATAACTAAACATGGTCCATCAACCAACCATATAACCTGAGCTGCCCACCATGTACTGGAAATTGTGAAATTCACAGAGTCACAAACTTGGGCATGGGCAGAAGCACTCCATAATCAAGTGGAAGTAGTATAAACAAGAACATGTTCAAGAAAGCCTTGAAAACAGATGAGCTACATGAGTAGTTGGCTCTGATTTCCATGGCACCTAGTCCTTCTGCTTTGTCATCTCTTCCTTGACCCACACCTACTGTCCTTGGGTGAATTCTTGATGATCAGTTGGCCGATAAAGACACAATTTGGGCCTGATTTTGAGATGATTCTGCCTTGTATGCTGGCACCACCCAAAAATGGAGTGGTATTTCAGCCTTATTCAAGGGTGGCCTGAAAAATATAATAAAAATGAGCTATGATGGTTATAGGATAGTGCTATCAGAAGGATAAGAGATACTCAACATTAGTCTCCCTAAAGCCCCCAAAAACATTATATTTTATGTATCAGATCTTACAATTTCAGTATTATCACCCATTTACCCCTCCCCACTCCATGGCTGCTTACTTTAACTACCATTTATTTCGTTAATATTCACTAAATGCTGTCCTGCCTTCAGGACTTTTTTCAAAATGATGCTTCTCTCTGAGTGATCTCTACTACCCTACCCACAATGCCACCATCTAATTGAAGCCTTTCTGGATTTCCCACTAATTATCACTCTCCCTCCTTCTCATAATCTCATATAATTTCTTCTCTTTCTCCCATCTTGTACTTTATACTGATATCCCCTAAACCAGGGGCCCCAAATCCAAATGCATAAGGAGGTAAAGCAGGTGACTTAAATGAATGACAAAGGCCTACTAGTTGCACATCAAATACCTTGGATTATTTTTACTTCTTTAAAGGAATATGCTCCCTTCCATTTTTCTTAAAACATGGTCCTTTGGACCTTTCATTTTCCACTTTTGATATAGGCATAGGTTTAAAAATATTTCTCTAGTGTTTTTTGAAACTCATTGATAAATGGCCACTAAGATTCAACCTCTGTGTCAGGAAGAAGGAGGGACTGGTGGGGACTGTGGCAACTGGAAAACTCATACCCTGTCAAAATGAGGAGGCTGTTGGGGGAGTGTGCCAGGAATGTGGGACTAGTGATGGCAGATCTTATGATTTTTCTGTAGAAACTGGAAAGTCCGATTTTTATGTGAAATCTCAATTTCAAGTTTCATCTCAAATTTGCTAAAGCACTGTGTCAATCAAAACCAGAAGGAATCTACAGGCAGGAATGGACCTGCAGGCACCAATTTGCCACTTATGCCCCATAGTTCCATGAGTTCCTTGAGGGCACAGAATGAGTCTTATTCACTTGTGTATACACAGATCCCAGGACAATGACTGACCCATAACATCTTCTCATTAAATTTTGGTTACCTTTAGTTCAATTTTTAAAATCTAATAAAATTGTATATTGCCTAAATCTACAGGTAGATATCCTTAAAGAAATCTTTTTCTTACTCCTTTTATATACACCCCAGAGCCTTGCACGTGGTAGATGCTTAGGCATGTTTTGAGTTACTAAAGGGAAATGCATCAAGTGTTCATTAACAGCTTAATTTGATTTTGCTTGTTAATGAGTATCAAGATATCTCCTAAGGTGTAAGGGTAGAGAACATAAGAGATCATTTTGATAAGGAGAATTTGGTCAAGAGATATAATCAATGCTGCCCTCAGCAGGTGTAATGGAGCATCTCAATGATCTCTGTGCAACAGTGGGGAAGTGGGAGAATCCTGAGATTCTTGGGAATTTGGCGACAAAATAAATCCAACTGACTTGACATCTGTGGCCTAAGTGACAATGAGGCACAAAGTTCTGCTGTAATAACCAAGCAGTTCTATGGCTGTCACTCTTGGATGTGACTTCTCAGGAAGGCTGCTCATTTATGGTGGTCACTTTGCCTTAAATGTCCATTCGGAGAGAACCATAATGTATGAAAAAAGTTTTCAACAAAAGGAAAAATGGGCCTTTTGAATTTTGCAAGTTGAAAAAAATTGCCCAGACTTATGTTTTCAAAGATTAGTAACTCAAAAATAGTTGTTTTTTAAAAATATTAGCAAGCAGTGTATTTATAAGGGAAACCAAATAAATAATAACTGCATATCTAGTCATGTGTACTACTGCTATATAATGTAACTTTAAAAAATGAAGAATTATTTTATATAAGCTAAAAAATGACTAATTTACTGCGTAAATATTGAGTTGCATCCAATTAATGAAAAAAAAATCAGTTGTAAATATTTCCTATTAAATTATCATGGCATACATCAAACAATGTATTGACCTTGTCTAAAATATAATGAAAACAGTTTTGGCAAGTGTTTCCCATATGTTAAATAATGCATTTTAAATTTACAATAATGACAATATTTTATTATGCACATGCAAAACTCATATGAATTTGAACAGCATTTAGAATATGGAAAATTGAACAAGCAAAATTTTATTTCCAAAATGCCTTTAGATAAGACTTTAGATCTAATTTATTTGAGATAACCAGCCCCCTACACTTCCCAACACACTGTCCTAATTTTATAGTTGATAAAGAAAAAATATCCAATTGTATACAGAACTAGGTAATAGTTCCTAGTATATGAACTTAGATAAAAAAAATACTTAACATCCATAGTCATTTTACAAAATATGTGAATCAAACCATCATGCTGTATGCCTTAAACTTACACAGTAATGTATGTCAATTGCTTCTCAACACAACTAGAAAAAAAAATTAAATATAACATCCTACAATAGCAATGCTATCTTACTAATAAGATCACATATTTTATAAAAATTTGTTCAATAATAATTATTGAGTGCCAAATATGTGTTGGACACTGTAGGCATTGGGAATACATCAGTGAACAAACAAAAGAAGGCAGCCCACATGGAACTTAAATTCTAAATCATTGTAATACTAATATCCCCCTTTTGCTTTTTTGCATATTATGTATTCTGAAATAATAATAATATCTTACAATACAAAATATAATGTTTAACTTTTCATAGTACTTTCACATACATTCTCAGTTAATTTTTACACTTCCTTGGCCTTAAAGTAAGCTTGCCAGTTGTTACTATTTCAGTGTTAATGATGAGAAAACTAGAGATGATAGATTTCCACAGGCACTGTCCTAGGACCAGTCTTGTTTCTCTCCATATACAGTTGTGGGAGCACGAGAATGAGGCAGGGTCAGAGGCTGAATAGAATAAAGGAAGTTGTGTTGAGCACCAGGCGTTGTATGGAAGTGTGAACACTATACTGTACACCTAAAACTAATATTACACTGTATGTTAACTAACTGGAATTTAAATAAAAACCTTAAAAAAAAATCCTTGCGGTGAAGCAAGCAAGCTAATTGGAGAAACATTAAGAATATCAGGAGCAGCTGAGATTGATAACTGTGGCAGTCACTAGCCAGTCATAAATACTCATATTTGCTTTTTCTCCCTCCTGGCACATGGTAAGATTGCACTTCTCCAGACCCTTAAACTCAGGTATGACCACCTGAATTCCTTCGGTCAATATAAGATGAACGGAAGCCTTTCAAAGCCAGTGCATTTATCACCGTATCCCCTTGCCTCTGTTACAATGACCATGGAAGCATCAGCTCAGATGGACCCTCCATTCCCTTGAGTCCCTGAATGACCAAGGTGAGCAGAACCTCTGCCAACCCATTCTGGACTTACAGCAGAGGCAAGAAATAAACTGTGTCTAGCCCTTGATGTTTGAGATTTGTTGTTGATGTTTTGCTTTCCTTCATCTTGTTTCATTTTGTTTGTTACCACAGCATAACCTAGTCTATCCTGATTGATTGAAAGCATGGGTTTATGCTGATATCAGTTTGTCCGGTTGTATCATTTTTTTTCTACAGCTGTGTTGAACAGCTCAAGAATAGACACGGACAGCAGATAGTAAATTCATCTGGGATGCGGATTTTGTCAGGTGGTTGCAACAAAAGTACTTAGGATTTTCTCAAAAGAATGATTGAAACTGTGGACCATGAAATTTAAAGCTTGATTGGGAGAGAGGTCAAGCAGGAAAAGGCCTGTGAGTAAAGAGAAAGTAGATGGGTCAAGGGACTGGCTGTTTTGATAAAGTAGATGACCACTTATAGAGAAAGTAAATATAGTGAATCTTAAAAAACAAGGAGTTGTGATTGAAGCATAGGATGGTTTAATTAGAAATTTCTGAAGTGGCAAAATTTCAGGTCATGACAAGGTACAAGATGTGAAAATGGAACTGAGTGACTCAGCTGGAGAGAAGGAGATGTTCATGCATACACAAGTCCTGGACCTGAGAAGCTGTGTACTGGACAAGGCAGCCACATACACATTTGAATTCTGCAGAATGGTGACAGGAATTGGGGTAGAGGGGGAGACCCGTGAACTATTTGCCAAAATCACCCATTAATGAGTGATGGGAAGCCATAGACAGAGATTGTGTCTAGTTGTCAGGAGCTTCATAGAGGCAAGAGTTTTCATTTATATGGGACTAGACGCAGACTCTCCTTCCCAATCCTGAGCTACACAGGTATGGGAGAGAAAAAGCAGCTTCCACTCAAAAGGTTGCAGTACAAGTGGTATTTATAAGGTGATTTGGTGATTATAAGCCAAATGTCAGTGGAGGTAAAAATACTGAGGAAAGGTTGCCTGAAGAAGTTGAGGATGGAGGGAGGTGGGTGGTTCAAGGCCATGGAAAAGGAGCTATAAAGGGCTCAAGGAAATAGTTTGGAGGAGGAGAATGGGAGATTGGATTTATAGAATAAGGATTAGGTGGTGAAGCATGACCAGAAAGGTGTCCCTGGATAGTGACGAAGGAAAAGTGGCATTTGAGTCTGGTAGGAATTAAGTGGCTGTGATAGTGTGATTTATAATAAGAAATTTGTGTATCTATTTGGTTTTCATCCTCATTTCTGGCAGGGCTCCTAAAACCCTTGGAATTTCCTAAGTGATAAGAATGATAAAGATATCTTTTGTTATGTTAATGAGGCTACTTTTTAAAAGAACCTAAAGATGGGGGCCAGTTGCCAGGAGAATCAACCACCTGATTAGAGGGTTGGAACTTTTAGTCCTGTCTCAAACTCTAGAAGGGAGAAGGTCTGGAAGGGAGAGCATCTGGAGGTTGAATCAGTTGCCAGTGCCCGATGATTTAGTCAGTCACACCTATGTAATAAAGCCTCCATAAAAACCCAAAAGAACTGAGTTTAAGAGCTTCCTGGTTGTTGAACATGTGGAGGAGCTAGGAGTTATGTGTACCCCCTCCCACATTCCTTGCCCTATGCATCTCTTCCATCTGGATGTTCGTCTGTATCCTTTGTCATATTCTTTAATAAACTAGTACATATGTTTCCCTCAGTTCTGTAAGCTGCTTTAGCTCATGATTGAACCTGAGAAGGAGTTCTGGGGAGCTTCTGATTTATAGTCAGAAGATCAGGAGTACAAATAATAACCTTGGGCTTAGGACTGGTGTCTGAAGGTAGGGCATAGGGAGTCTTGTAGGACTGAACCTTTAACCTGTGGAATCTGATGCTATCTCTGGATTAATAATGTCAGAATTGAGTTGAATTCTCAGACAACCTGCTGGTGTCTAAAAATTGCTTGGTGTTGTGTGGGAAGCCTCCCCCCACCCCACACTCATGTTGGAACTGGGTTCAGGAACCCAAAAATAGTGGCTCTCAGGACTGTGGAGGGGTTGGAGCCAGCTAGGACAGTTGTTTTCAATGTCTTTCGTGCTCATTTGTGGGCTGGCAGACAGGACTAATAGCTGTGCTTTGGAAATACACATTCCTTTTTTATGGGCATGGACCTCATGCAGACTTGAAGCCTGTACCTGTTGAGAGATGCTCCCAGGAAACTGATCTGTGTTATATCCAATCTCACGGAACATACTTAGAAAAGTGTTGAGATTGTTTTGCACTGGTTTCTAGAAACCAGAGAATCCAGAATAATCAGGTAGGAGATAATTCACCCATATCCTTCTCATTTATTAGATGAGAAAACTAAAGCCCTAAGAATTGCCCAGCATTGTGTCTATAGTTTATCACAGATTTGAGTCTATAACTCAGGTCTCCTGACCGTTGTACTTCCTTTAAATGTTCAACCTCCTAAGAAGAGCAATGGCAGATCATTGTCACATAGCTAATGCTTACTGAGAAACTATCAATTGCCAAACCCTGTACATTACATCTCATTCTCCTAACAACTTCATGTGATGTAGATACTATCATTATCCCCATTCTCTGGATATGGAAACTAAGGATCAGAGAAGTTAAGTGACCATGGTCACAAAGCCACTGTTGCAGATATGGGATTTGAACTTGGATCCTTCCACTCCAGAGGCCTCACTCTTAGCCAATATAACATGCTTTATCATTCCCTGCCACACGTGCTATTTCTTACCCATCTCCCTTTTCTTATTTAACAGAATCAGATAGAAAAATAGTGTTTCCTGGGCGCCTGGGTGGCTCAGTTGGTTAAGCGACTGCCTTCGGCTCAGGTCATGATCCTGGAGTCCCAGGATCGAATCCCACATCGGGCTCCCTGCTCGGCAGGGAGCCTGCTTCTCCCTCTGACCCTCCCCCCTCTCATGTGTTCTCTCATTCTCTCTCTCTCAAATAAATAAGTAAAATCTTTAAAAAAAAAAAAAAAAGAAAAATAGTGTTTCCTCCCCCCTCCTAAATACATACAGTCTCATATACCAGTACCTGCTCTGCTCAGATATCTAGCTATGGTGAATGTGCAAAGACCTTTTAAAAGACTGGCTCTTTCTAACCATCCTTGGCTCTCAGTTTCTGGAGCTACCCCCCTCTGGAATGAATCAAGAAAAAGAAGGATAAAAATACAAGTGTAAGACACTGGATTTCTAAATTTTATTTTGGTTTCTAAAATTACCAGTATTATCTGAGAATGACACCTTGTCTCCTCTTTCATTGTAAGAAAGATAACAGAGTGGCTATAGAGCTATTAGCATCTGTGGAACTCTTAGGTAGTCATCCCAATTTTCTGCAGTATAGAGAGAACTGTACCAAAGTCAACTTCGGGATCAAACTTGAAAATGGTGGCAAAACCAGGCATACATAGAACATGCTTGCTGTTTCCTAAAGGCTCTTCTGCGATGGAGAACCTTTGATGAGCAGGAGAGAAAGCCTCTGCTTGCAGATTTGGCCTGCTCCTTGACACAGGGTGGCATTTATTCAGCAAACATTTCATGAATTCCTCCTGTATGCCAGGCATGTGCTAAGTGCCCTCCAGGAATATCAGAATCATCTGGGAGACCAACTGAGTGAACAGAAACTTGGAATACCATGTGCTAATTTCTACATGGGAGCACCTGTAGAGTGCTAGGGAAACCCAGAGGAGGGGCTTGAGCATCCCCAGACAGCTACTTCCAAGAGATGTCATGGAACCACAATGACACTGAAGCAACCATTTTCCTTGAGAAAAGCAGACTAGCAATACTATTGGGGGATTTATTAGTTTTTATTCTTTGGAATAAAGAGGGTCACATTTTTAACACAAATAGATGTTTGCATGCAGACCAGGGCACCTATAAAGCACACTAGAGGAAAATTGGTAAGGCAAGTTTCTAAATCCATTCCCTCAGCCTCATCACAATTAATGAAATTACCCTCTTTTGTTCCCCTGCCACTCTGAAGCAGTGCAGGATTTCCTCTGAATTGTTTTAATGATGTGCTGTTTTGTTCCTGTGAGTACTCCATACTTTAGGTGCCAATTCACCTTTTTCTCCCATAAAGAAGAGTCAGGAAAAAGAATAAGGGATGCTGAACAATTGAAAATCTAGCATACTGAAAAGGTCATGGTACCTTAGCACACTATTTTAATTTCTAAGTGTTTTAGGCGGTGTTAAGTCCTTTTTGACACTCCATTCTACTGACAAATACTAAACAGGGGGTGGGAAAGGGCACAGATGATTTCATCTGCTTGTAAAACATGATGATAAGAGTAGGGAATGGTGCCCAGTTAATCCATGCTTTCTGTAGCATTTCATTTGGAGGCTTGTTTTGGATATGTCTTCCTGTGAGGGAGGTAACAATTTTGACCTAGTGGTGTTTACCACAGTGATGTTGACAGAAACTAGGCATCCTTCTAAGCTAACATTTTAACCTTCTCTTATTATTATTTGTTCTACTATTTCTCATCCATCATGTATTTAGTGACTGATTTACTTCCAGGAAACTTTCAACTAAACATTTAACCAGAGTTTTCACTTTACAAAATGCTTGTGGCAGATACTGTTATCTTATCCAACCTCCTTCTCTCCCTGGCTCTCTGCTACTGTAGAGGCTGAAAAACCAGATGCTTTTCTAGCCTCCTTTGCAGATAGACATAGCCCTGTCACCCAGGTCTGGAGACTATAAAATATAAGTGAAAGTCTGCTGAGAGAGTTCTGAGAGGAAAGGAATGGACAAAGTTCATGCATACTTCTTTCTGCCTGGAACTTCGTAGTGATATCTAAAGATCCAGCTGCCATGTTGTGACCATGAAGCAATTAGTTGACTTGCTAAGGAAGCTAGAACAGAAAGATAAAAAGATCCTGAGACATTGATGTCATGGAGCTGCCTATCTACCTGCAGATGTCTTGTAATGAGAAAAAGAAATGAACTCCTCTTTGTTTAAAGTGTTGGAATTTTGATTTTTCTGTTACTTGTAACTGAAAGTACAGAATTCCTAAGTGATGAAGGGCTTTTATAAATAATATCTCATTTGAGCTTCATGGCAAACCTGTCATAGATTTTCATTATTCCTATTTTACTGATGGAGAAAGGGAAATTAATCGAGTGTCAGTTAAGAACACACACCTAGACAAAAGTGGACGTGAACTTGAGTCCTGGAAATCCCAAACTCTATGCTTTTTCCACTATTCTCATGTCCCTACCTGGAATAAGATTTTGAACTTACCTGGGAAAGGAAGACAATCCATTACAGAGTTATTTGACCCATCTACTGAGTGACTTCAGGTTCTTCTCTCCCGCTTCAGTTACTGAGGTATTAGTCAGTGCATCCTGCTTCTGCTTTCTGTATTCGAGTGTCATATTTACAAAATATTTTTCCTGCAAAGTTAGAGAACTTGGGGTTAAATTAGAGCTGGCAACATAAAAAATGTCTCCGAATGCAGGAAACACCAGTGAACCTTTCTCATAACCAGAAAGATGGACAGGGTTATGAATATATCTTTCAGAACTGAAGGTAGGGGTTTTTTTTCTTTTTAACTTACAGGTGAACAGTCTCAAAGTGAGCAATCAATCTTTCTTTAGTGCACACTGTTGGTGGCCCATCCATGATCCTTTTCCCTTTTCTTTGCTGACAGATCATGGTGTTTGAGTGTCCATCCTTCTTCCAACTGACTAAAGGGAGAGGTCCTTTCCCCAGTTATAGGGCTTCTGTCAGCCAATCATAGCAGCTCCTTTCCCCTTGCCAGTGATTGGCCTAGAGTAAACATGTGATCTAGTAATAAACCATGAGAAAAGGTCTTCTAGAAAAGATGGTTTTCTCTTTCTCTGGACATTATCAGATTAGCTATAACTCCTATCTTATGACAAGACAAAGCCAATTCACTATGCATGGCAGAGTGACAAAAGAGAAAGAACCTGGATCTTTAATAATAGTGTTGAGCCACTTCATTTGGACATTTTGTTGCACCAGATCATTTTTAAAAAATTTTTAAGCAAAATTGAGTCAGCTGACAATATAGTGACTTATTGTATAGATTCCTGATCTCAGTGGAGATTTGGCCCCATGTGGAAGCACAGCAGGATAGTTGCCATCTGGGACCACCCAGTCCCAGATGATATGGGAAGACTTTTTCCAGGCAAGTCCTGAAAATTTCTCTGTATACTGGTTCTTCCAGGTGGCCTGAACATTCATTACTGCTCTACACAATAATCATGGTGTGACCCCAGGCTGGAGACATTCAGCAAAGACTGTTGAACAACCAAATCTAATTAATGTGAACTGGGATTTCTTAAAATAAAATTGTTAATGCTGTTAACTGAACTGAGTATGTTATAGAAAATGCTCTATGTTGTGAACCAACATCTAAACATTTATCTTTTTCAGAATGAATAGTTTTTTGGAATTTTGCTCCCTGGAAAACAGTATGCTGTAGAATTTAAGGGTCTGGTTTCTGAGTGTAAGCTGCCAGAGTTCAAATCCCGTATCTGTCATTAACTGGATGTGTGACATTGAGCAAGTTACAGTACTTCTCTCTACCTCAGTTTTCTCATTCTGTAAAATAGGAACAATAATAGCGCTGACATCCTAGGATTTTTGTGATAGGCTATCATTTTACATCATGCAGTAGGCTCTAAGCAATGGTTAGCCACTTTTGTTATTTGCTGTCTATATTGCAAACATCCTTTCTCCCTTATCATTTTGCTTGAATTTGGGGGGGTCCCATGATTATCTGGAAATTTTTGTATATGGTAAGATTGCCTTGTATTTATCTATTTCATGACTGGAGAAAATAATATCTTGAAAACTAATTGTGTTATTTTCTTTTTTATAATTAACAATTACTGCTAATAACATTACTGTACTAACCATGCTTTCAATCATAGAATCCTTACCACTCATAAGCTGGTGAATAAATCCTGGATTATCTTAATTTTTAATGTTAAATGGTATTGACTTCAGTAAATGACTCCAAGAAATTCCCTCTCTTTAGCTCATATTTCTCAGTGACTGACTATTCTTGTGGTAACGACCATCCACCTATACACTGTAATTTAAAAATTTCCCCTCAAAGTGCAGCTAAGACCCTCACAAATGCTTTCTCAATGGGACGTCTTTCCTCAACAGTCTAACATTCTATTCTTCTTTGCATATAATTTGGTTTTACTCTTTTCAGAGAATTATCTCTAAATATCCTGCAAGAAAAGATTCTGGAAGGAACATTATGATACCTGGGTTTTCTTTTTAGCATTCGAACTGCAGAATTCTACAGCAAAATAAATATTCTTAATTATTACAGCCACCTTATCTATAGAAAGCAGTACTCATATTTTCAGATAAGGCCACTGGGTATATTGGTATTTAAGTTATAATTATGATGTGAAGATTAATGTCCAACTTTCTTGCTTAGATTTTTTCTTTTATATAGCTTCACTTTATTTTTTAATAGATTCTCAACCATAAATAAGCTTGTAATTACTAAAATCCTTTTCCTGCATAAAAATCCTTTATTCTTTCAAAATTTTACTTTTTATTCTAGCAGGAACACAATAATGACAACATAGACTATTTTCTATAATTTCTATAATTAATAAAAATGTAAATAGTGGCAAATTCATAATCACCTCTTAATTATGAGAGTACAGAAGGATGGCATAGACAAATACTTCTTAAATAAAATGCAAATATTTTATTAAATCACTAGCTTCTACAAGAAACATCTTTTTCTAAATGTTAAAAGAAAAAATAAAAGCTGTGCTCTGTTGTATTTAAATGTCATAAAGAAAAATCTGGGGCTGATTGAAGAACGATTCCAAAAGAAATTCAAATTAGGAAGATACAGGCTGGTTACAAAAGGTAGAAATTTCATTCATAATAAATGGCAAGCTTGAGAAGGTGGAATAACATTAAAATCATGCAAAGACACATAAACAGTTCATGACAGGGGAAACAGAGTCATGAATGTTGCTAATAATTTCATGTATTAAAGGGAGAGAGGAAAAAATGGCCACATGCTTCCCTATGAAAGATAGGGAAAAGGCTCAGAGAGCCTTAAAGACTCAGTAGGTAACAAATAACATGAGATTATTATCTCTGAGAGATTTAGAACATTAATTAAAGCCATCATCCTGGCAGCAAGAAAAACTGGCTACAGGCACAGTTTTAACCACAGAATTCTGGAAGGAGGGCAGCTCCAAACCATTTGATACTGGAGGAAGAAGAAGAATAAGATGATAATTATGATGATGATGATGATAAAGAAGAAGGAGGAGAAAGAAGGAGAGGAAAAGAATAGTTATCTTATAGGGTGCCTATTATGTAGCAGGTACTGTGCTTGGTGCTTACCTGTCATTTCATTTACTTCTCTGGATGATCTATTGTTACTAATGTTTCACTAATGTTAGAAAACCAAGGAGCAAAGAGGAGATGAGATTTGTACAAGGTTGCTATTGGATCGTGACCTGTGGTTTGGTAATTCCTCTAACCTCTCTCACATGGGACACCCCTTCGGTTTCAAAGCTTCTCCATCCCTTCTTTCTATTTCACTTACAAATCTCTTTCCTATGTATCCCCTTCCTTGCCCAACCACAGTCAGTAAGGGCTCGTTTAGAGCATACAGCTGACCTCTCCAGATGTAGAAGCCTATCTCAGCCTGCAATAAGCAGATAGATCCTGACTCCTGTTGAAGCAATATTCATGCAAAATAATTGCACCTACCGAAGAGAACAGATATTATTCAGGGGCTCATCACCCTGTCTGTGGATTGAGAGTTGACGATAAAACCTTGTCAACAATATTACTTTGAGTTCACAGAGAACCTTTCATCTGAAAGGGCTTTGTAGTTAAGCGATGAGTGATTGCCCAGATTTATATCAAATTCTGTGTTGGAATTGAGAAATTACAATTATGGATTTCCATATCATATTTTATGTGCAGTGTGTTTACAATAATTCTCATTTCCAGCCTGTACCTTTTTAACTATAAGATAAAGTTTAAAGCGCTACAGTCATTCTTTTAGTTGACAATTTGGTAACATAGTTTTGCACATTTTAAGTTTCTACAAATTAATAAAAATAATAACAACTAATGATTATATAGCACTTTCAATTTATAGTTCTCTTTCCCAGGCAGATGAGAATATTATTTCATTTTTTCAGATGAGAAAACTAAGGTGGAAGAGTTCAGTGATGTACCAAGGTTCACCCAGCTAGTAAGAGTAGCCTGGTCCTTCCAGTTGTGTATCATAAGATTTTTCTCCTGCCCTGCACTGCCCTCAGTTCCAAGTGTATGATATATACCTGAGATTATGAGTTAGCTCCTCAAGTCAGAGATGTTGCCTGGAAATAGATAGGTGTTCAATCTGTTTGTTTAATGACTAAATAAATGAATAGGAAAGTATTTTTACCAAAATTGTTTTCATTTAGCTCATTTCCATATTTCATATCAAAAGCACCTTCCTGTCATAAGTGGAAGGCTATCTGTATAGACAGAAAATGAGGTCCAGAGAGGTTAATTAAGTGCCGAGAGCCCTATAAGTGATTTACTAGCAGAACAAGTAACACTGAGCTCCAATTCTATCTCATCTGAGTCAATCTTTGCCTTTTCAGTGTAAAATGTCAGTCTCCTTCCAGCCTGCTCTGGTTTTCAGTGCATGCACTTCCCTGGTCATAAATGTTTTCTTTCTAGTATGCCTAGCCAAAACACATTTAATGGAAGAGCATGACACAAACTATATAAAAAAGATAGTTATTTGTTGTTGAATGTTTCCCATTTGGATATCAACATCTCAATCTAACTGTATGTCATGATAAGGATTGTTAATGATCAAGTTTCAGGAAAACAGCTCCATTTTAAATATTGCCCACATTCAAAACAAAATTGACTTGGGGAAAAAGAACCAGATAGAGAATTTTAAAATAAAGCTCAACAATTTCATGTGATTGCATATAGATAGGGCAACATACCTTTAAGTATAAGACATTATTTGGCTTTGTCTAAAAAATAGGGAAAAAAGGATAATAAGTATTCCTAGTTAAAAAAAAATCCACTCTGAAACATAAAGATTCACATGTTAATAACAATAGAAAAAAATGTCTTTTCATAAATAGGTAATAAAATCTTAATGATCCAAATTAATTTCTAAAAAAGAGAAGTTGGAAATTTATCCTAAAATTTTATTAAAAATAACACTTTACTTAAGTAATGATGAAGTATAATAAATTTAGTCTTCCTTTTTTTCCTTTTATTAGTGAATTAGAATTTACGCATAAAATAAAAGTGGCATGTCTCCCTCCTATCACTTATTGATTGCTTTTGTGCCACTTTGATTTTTATTTAACTGAAACTTCTGTTACAAATGGTATCCTATAATAAATGGAACTTTACTTTTTTATCGAAGGAAGGCGATTTCGTTTTCTACCTCGGAGAGAATCCAATGCAAAACAGAGCCAGCATAATTACATACATACTTTTATAACTTCAATATCATAATATTTTGATTTTGCTTTACATCACACACTTTCCCAGCTGGTGGGCAGCTTCTGTTTTAGCTTTGTGGATTATATTAGTAATGGGGGAAAGAGATATCATACACATTGTGAAACTAATGAGGATGGTTACAATGATAGGTCTTTGCCATTTGAGGATACAATGATAGGTCTGTTTGATAGTCTTTGACGTGCTTTGTGATGCCTTCTACTCCAGGTGCACTGACGCTTACATTTACAGCATGGGGACGCTGAGGCAGTGGACTATAGAGCAAGGTAGCCAGGAAAGGGGACAGACTTAGAAAGCACTAATGAAGAAGATGGATATCAGGACAGGAGTGAAACCAGATGGCGTGAACTGGGGTCCACACCATCAGGACAGCTCAGGGGAGCAGATGACAACGAAGAAGTAAGGCAGAAGGAACATAACTGGAGAGCCAGGTTCCTTCTTTTCAGGGTCCAAGGAGGTTTACGAGGCAATTTCCTACTTCACCCTTAGGAGTCCACTGATCTCATGGGAGTTAATTCTTTAAAACAGTGCTTCTAAAACTTAATGTGCATATAGAATCCCCTGGGGATCTTTGAAAATGCAGATTCTGGCTCCAGAGGTCTGAGATGAGGCCTACCAGCCTCCATTTCTGACAGGCTCCTAGATGATGCTGCTGGTCCAGGGGCCATATGTTATACAGCAAAGTGTTAGGCTAGCCCAGAAATAGGCAAAGCAGACAAATGGAAGCTGGCTACAGCAAGGAGCATAGAGTTGGGGAGCAAGTGTAATTTCTAATGACAACAATCTGTAAATTTAATGTGTCTCAGATGAAAAAAACAAATTTTGTTTATGGCTGCCTCTTATGGGTTGAATTGTCCCCCCAAAAGGATATCATTGACGTCCTAACCTCTAGTATCTCAAAATGTAATATTTGGAAATAGGGTCTCTACAGAGGTAATCAAGTTAAAATTAAGTCATTAAGGTGAGACGTAATCCAATATGACTAGTGTCCTTATAAACAAGGGAAAATTTGGACACAAAGACAGATACCCACAGAAAGAAGAAGATGTGAAGACGCATAGAAAAAGATGGCCGTGTGAAAGGAGTGATGCATCTATAAGCCAAGAAACACCAAGGATTGCCTGCAAACAGCAGAAACCAGAAAAGGCAAGGCAGGATTCTTCCCTAGAGCTGTCAGAGAGCATGGCCCTGCCAGTACCTTGATTTCAGACTTCCAGCCTCTAGAACTGAGACGATACATTTCTGTTACTTTAAGCTGCCCAGTTTTTGGTACTTTGTTATGGCATCCCTGGGAAACTAATATACTGCTGAATAATAAGAATAGTGACTTGCCACATTTTTAAACAGATAGTCAGCAAAGAAGAAAACTAGACCTAGAACAATTTAGTTTATTGCCCAAGATATATAACTACTTAACAGAAAGAAGGCCTGGAAACCAGGTC
This sequence comes from Neomonachus schauinslandi, assembly GCF_002201575.2. Lineage (NCBI taxonomy): Eukaryota > Metazoa > Chordata > Mammalia > Carnivora > Phocidae > Neomonachus > Neomonachus schauinslandi. Next base: position 82,759,086 of record NC_058409.1, on the reverse strand, counting down.
CCCTAGTTGTCAGGCAGTGCCTTTCCACTTCAGTAGGCTGCTTGCCAAGAGCACACAAAAATGGACTATCAATAAAGCATTTCCCAAACCTGCGTTCTCCACAACTTTTTTCAAGGTTTTGTTAGCAGGTGCTTCAAGGGATTCGTGGTTAACTAAGTTTTAAAACACTTCAAATCCACATACACATTAACTTAATTAAAGGTCTAGGTAAAACCTATGAAAAAAAAAAATAAGAAAACTTCCAAACCATGTTAAATGTGCTGAACCAGCAGTTTCCTAATTTTTACATTATCGAGTATTTTTTCCACCATCCTACAGAAAACCACTTTAGGAAATGCTGGATGAAAGGATAAAATTCACTGCAACTGAAAAACTTCATACCAACAAAGCAACTACTTTAAAATTTAATTGCATTTTACTGTTAAGTTATCCAGGAGACTACTTGAGTTGTTTGTTGTTGTTTCTTTAAGGCAGAAAAGATGAAGCCCTCTGGGATGAATTTAAAGAGTGAATTTAGGTCTATCCTAGAAGTGAAGTAAGAGATCAGTCAGTGACGTGGAGCAAAATGGAATTGAGCAAAACTGATGGGGTTTGAGAAGAAATGAGAACAGAGAAATCAAATATTTAAGGCCTATCTATATGGCTACTGTCTTTCTTCAGAAAAATCCCAATGAGCATAAAGAAAGATTTTTTACATTTACTGTGCTTTTGACTCACTGGTGAAGAAAAACCACTGCACAAGTATGCAATGGATAACATGTTTTTAGTGTTGTATTCCACATCTGGTACACCTCCCAGGGCGACCATGAAATTTGGGCAGGTACAGTGATAACACACTATTCACACTGTGGGTATTACAGATTTGTGTACTGATTACAACAATTCTGGCAGTAAAATTTTGACAAAATCGGTAGCATGTTACAGCAGTTGCTAACAGGTGGAATTAAAGTATCCTGAGCAGGGGTGCCATTTTCCAAGGCACTAAGGAGTTACATGAGCTAGCAGCAGCCCTTGGAACCCCTTCTCACTAGCCATAAAGTTCAGAACCCCATTTCAACCAGGAAAATTGTCTAATATCACCATCTGACATTAGGATGACAGAAGAATTCCTTAAGAAAAATAATGTTGCTTTATCTAGCGTATTTTTGCTTTGTGCGGAGACATGGGCCATATGCCCCCATCCCTTATCCTGAGGAGCCAAGAATTTAACTGGACATACATGAAGAATAAGTTTCCCATTAAGGGATATTCATGAATTTTTCGAAAATGTTTATTCTAGGTCTATTAATAAGAATTGCCGTGCTAGAAAATAGAAGCAGTTGATACACGGGCTTGAATTTTAAATGCCAGTTTCACATATAAGGAAACTACATTTTGAATCATCTTTAAAGGAAAGAATTTTAAGGAGATAAACCCTATTATGCATTCAAAAGAGAAACTCTAAAATTAAGTGAGTACGTTCCAGACATTATTTTAGTTGTTGGAGACAGCAGGAAGAAAATAGGCGAGCTCCACCTCTAGGGAGTTTACGATCTAGTGGGGAAGACAGACTACACAATTTGTTGCACAAATAATGATATAGCTACAATTGTAAAAATCTTAAGAAGTAAAATTACCAAGTGCTATAAGAGCTTATGATAGAGGGGCTCAATCAAGACCAGGGAAGCCCTTCCTGAAGAAGGCACTTTTAAGGTGAGATGTAAAGACAGTAGAAGTTAAAGAGGAAGGGCATGGGGAATGAGTAGTTGCAGGTAGTAGAGACGTGTAGATGTAAAGCTCGGGGTGTTTGAGAAACAGAAACGTGTGGCCACAGCATTATATGAAAAGAAGGATTGACTAGAGAGGAGCAGGTGAGTGATATTAAGCAGGTCCTTCTAGGTTAGGCTAAACATGTTCAATTCTTTCAGGAGAGCTGAAGGAAGCATTTGAAGCTTTTTAAGCAGTGGAGAAATACCAGATTTTTAAAAGCCTGCTTTGGCTGCTTTGTATGCAAAGATTGAAAAAGGAAAGATAAGAACAGGGAGAACAATTGGCTATTGTATTTGTTCAAGCAGGAGATAGTAGTTTAGTCTAGAATGATGTCAGTAACGACAGAAGTGGTCAGGTTAGAAATACTTATTGGAGGTAAAATCCACAGGAAATATAATTAAGATACAAAATGAGTTATTTGTGCTAATAAAGACAGTTGAGTGAAAATGGGATAATCCAAAAATATGTGTGTATTTACACAGTTATAATGATGACATTTCATGAGGGGTTTGGGAGGTTTTTTGGTTTCTTTTGTTTGTTTGTTTTGTTTTGTCGATGGCAGTTTACTATGCATTTCCTCAAAGATGAAAAATACTGAGAACCTACCATGAGCCAGACACAGTTCTAAGCCCTGAAGATACAGATAATGTAGACAAAGTTCATGCCCTCATAAAGCTTGCCTTCTGATGATGGAGGCAATCAGTGGAGAAATAAGCAAACAAAGGTACTGTATCAGGTGGTAATAAGGATTATACGGTAAAGGAAAGCAGGATAAAGAGTTGGGAGAGGGAGAACAGGGCTGTTCTGGTTACTTTGCACATCAGGGAAGGCTTCTCTAAGGAGGTAACACTTGGCCAGAGATCTGACTACAATGAGGAAATGCAGGATGCAAAAAGCTGGGGAGAGAATGGTGGGGGATGATGTTGAAGAATGTAGGTGAGGTTGTGCAGGGAATTTATTTTCTAGAATCTTTGCTATGAAGTGGTTGTGGACCACTGTGGACTGGTTGGGTTATTCTCCCAAAGATCACTGATCTCTCAGGGTGGTGTACCCTATAACTAACTCTGTCTTTGTCCAGGATTGGGAATGGAGCAGCCCTGCTCATGCCAGCCCTGGTTCCTATGTTATCCATTACTGGTCCCTTCTACCCTACCCATATCTTTGTAAAAGCCCTTTGTAAGTAAACCCTCCTCAAATTATGCTTAATATGTGTATTCTGTTTCCTGTTAGAACTCCAACTGATACAGTGTTCAGTAAATGTTTAGATAGGGAATGAGATGAAATGATGGTCCAGATATACATTTGGATTTTAATTTTTTTAATCTTTTTAAATTAAAAAAAGATTTTATTTATTATATTTGAGAGAGAGAGCACTAGAGAGCACAAGTAGGAAGAGTGGCAAAGGGAGAGGGAGAAGCAGACTCACGCTGAACAGGGAGCCCAACCTGGGGCTGGATCCTAGGGCCCAGGGATCATGACCTAAGCTGAAGGCAAACACTTAACCAAACTGAGCCACCCAGGCGCCCCTGGATTTTAATTTTTTACAGATAATCCACAAAGTGCATTTATAGACATTGATTCACAGTTGAATATACTAGGAAGTTATAATTTTCTTTGAGTGCTTTGATTTTTTTCTATTAACTTTAATTTAAAAAAAACATATTTAGGATAACTCTAGATTTCACAATAAAAACTCTAAGTTTTGCTTTGGTTCCTGATCTGGAACATTGAATACCAAGTCATTTTCATTTCTACTTTAAAACTTCAGGCTTTTCCTCAAGTCTTATTCCATGTAAGCATTGCTTCTGATGTAAAGAAGCAATTCACTGCTAACAAGTGCTCAACTTAACTGATAAACCAATGCATACATCAAAATGATAAAATTGGCCAAAATGTTTTAAAATTATAATTTTTATTATTTGATGATGGTGCAAGGAGACAGGAAATCTCATACTATGCTGGTGCTAGAATAACTTGCCAAAATATTTCTAGATGTTGATGCAGCAATCAACAGTGAAACTGAACCAACAATTTTACTACTAAGAATCTAATCTTAGGAAATAATCAGAGATGTATCCACAGATATTCACCACAAGATTATTTATAATACTCTTCCCCCACCCCCTCCAAAAAAGGTAACATAAATGTCAGGTAATACGGGGAACAAGTTAAATAGATCATGGTACATGCATATGATGAACCCTATGCATCTATATAAAAGGGAGAAGAATAGTCAAAATGGTAGTCTCAACCTTGACTCTGCATTGAGATCAGCTGTGAAACTTTTTCAAAATACCCATGCCTGGGTCTCTTCGAGGAGAGTCACATAAGTAGCTGGGAATAAGATCCAGATTTCTGTGTTTAAAAAAAAAAATCACACAAGTTGATTCTATGGAGAATTAAAAATCATTAAATATAGGACAATATATAACAAGATGGGAACATGGGACAGAAACTTGTTACAATACAGTAAAAGCCTACTGAAATACAGACTCAGAAAATAAATGGTAAGAATAGGGTGGGTTTTTCTTTCTGGGTAGTAGGATCATGAATGACTTTTCTTTTTTATATCTCCATATATTTTCTAAGTTTTCTAGAATAAAAATGTATTTTTTGAAATTTTAGAAAATGACAGAAATCATCTCTTCCTAGTTAATTTTTTCTTTTATCCTTCAAGACCTCTTTACACTGTCTTTATTCCTATCTTTACATTCAATTCTTATAATTTATTTCTAACTAGTTGTTGAAAATTTCCACTAATTTTAGGGGCATTTAAAGCCTAATTGCAAAATCTGCCAATACATTTGTTTTGTCTTGTAACAAAGCAAACACTTATCTACATGGGACACTGTAAAGTTTTATCTACTGGGGCCCTTTCAGTAGTGGCAAAAATGTGATTGAACAAGAAATACCTAAGTTTTTTTAAAGAGCATAGTGTTCCCAAGGAAATAGCTGCCACTTCCTTAAATACAATTTAAGAGACACAATAAAGAACAAAGGAAATGTAATCACTGTAAATATTAAAAAGTATTTTCCAATAATGTGCTATTAACTTACAACCTGCTTTTCCTATGAAAGAAGTAATATATACTATAAGGTGGTCTGTTTGTGTTAATTAATTTATCTAGATGATGCTCTTTATCATTTGGATTTAAAAAATGGAAAATAACCTCACTGTTTTGCTATTCCTTTAATTGGGAAGTGCTTCTACCTAGGTCTCCCATTAGTCTCATTCAAACAAACTTTTATTGAATACACACATAGATGGCATATAAAAATCATAAATATTCAGTTTGATTAACTTCTATAGTATGAGCACACCCTTGTAACTACCCCCCAAATCAAGAAACAGACCCTTCTCTGCACAAACAGAAACAACCCTTGTGCTCCCTACTAGTCACCAACCCCTTGACACCTCAAAGATAGCTACTATTCAGAATTGTGATAACCCAGATTAGTCGTTCTCAAATTTTATATAAATGGAATTAGATAGTAGTTACTCTTTTTTTTTTTTTTTTTTTTTTTTAAAATTTTTTTTTTTTTTTTTTGGGGGGGGGAAAATGGGAGGAAAAAAATGGAGGTGGGGAGGGTCAGAGGGAGAAGCAGACTCCCCGCCGAGCAGGGAGCCCGATGCGGGACTCGATCCCGGGACTCCAGGATCATGACCTGAGCCGAAGGCAGTCGCTTAACCAACTGAGCCACCCAGGCACCCAAGATAGTAGTTACTCTTGAGTGTTTTCCCCTTAACGTTATGCTGTGGGATTAATCTATGTTGTTACACAGAACATCATGTGTTCTTTTTTTTTATTGTTACGTTAATCACCATACATTACATCATTAGTTTTTGATGTAGTGTTCCATGATTCATTGTTTGTGCATAACACCCAGTGCTCCATGCAGAATGTGCCCTCCTCAATACCCACCACCAGGCTAACCCATCCTCCCACCCCCTCCCCTCTAGAACCCTCATTTTGTTTTTCAGAGTCCATCGTCTCTCGTGGTTCGTCTCCCCCTCCGATTTCCCCCCCTTCATTCTTCCCCTCCTGCTATCTTCTTATTTTTTTTAAACATATATTGTATTATTTGTTTCAGAGGTACAGATCTGTTATCGTAGCATAAAATTTCTTTATGTAAATATACTACAATATATTTATCTAATCTGTTGATGGACATTGAGGTTATCTTGGGTTTGGACTATTATGAATAATGCTGTTACTGTTTTTGCCTATGTTTTTAGCCTGCATATTTATGTGTTTCTGTTAGGCACATATCTAGGAATTGAATTTGAGTCAGGATGTGCAATTGTTCAGCGTTACTGAGCTGCTGCAAAACAGTTTTCCATATTTATATAACCTCTTTTGTGAATTACCTGTTTCAGGTTTTGTCCATTTCTTAAAATTGGTTTGTCTGTATTTTGAAATGTAGGACTTCTTTATATATCCTCTTACAAATCCTTCTTTGTTTTTATGTACTGCAAATATATTCTCCCATTCTGTGAGTTCATTTTATTCTCTTAATGGTTTCCTTTGATGAACATAATTTTATGCTAATATAGTCAAGTTTACCAATCTTTTCTTTTATGACGCCATTTTTGCTGCCCTGTTTAAGAAGACTTTGCCTCCCTCAAAGTCATGAAAGTATTTTTCTCTATATTATCATCCTAAAACTTCTTTTTTAACTTTCTCATTTAGACCAATCACCCATCTTGAGTTTATTATTTGTAAGATGTGAGGTGGAGGTAAAGACTCATTTTCTCAGAGCTATCCATTGACTTACCACTATTTATTGAAAAGATTCTTTTCCCCCATTACCATACATTGATAACTTTGTACTAAATTAGATGGCCACATATTTATCTATTTATCCTTGCACTAGTAGCACACTCACCTAATTACTGACATTTGCTCACTTAAGTCCTCCAATTTTAGCCTTCTTCAAGATTGTCATGGCTATCATAGGCCCTTTATATTTCCATCTGTATTTTAGAAGATGTTTGCTAATTTTCACCCCCCCAAAAAAATTACCAAAAAAAATAAATTTGGGTTCAAATGGCGTTGAATCTGAAGACAAGATGGAGAATATATACATCTTGACAATATTGTGGTTTCTAATGCTTGAATGTGATAAATCCCTACATTTATTTACATCATATTTATTTTTTCTAAATAATATTTTAGTGTGTATGTGTGTGTGTGTGTGTGCCCAGAAGTACATCTGTCATTCGATTTATTTTTAGGTCTTTGAATTTTTATGCTACTTTAAATATTATTTAAAATTTTATATTCTAATTTCTTGCTACTTAGATATAGAAATACAAATGGTTTTTGCATACTGCTCTAGTATTAAGAAACTGCTATATACGCTTATTCATTCTAATAGTGTATCTATAGATTCTTTTGGATTTTCATTGTGCATATAATCATATTGACTGTGAATAATGATAGTTTCTTTCCCAATCCTGACATCCTTTACTTATTTTTCTTGACTTGTTGCCCAAGGTAAGACCTCTAAGACAATGCCTAATATAAGTATTGGTAGCAGATGTCCTTGCCTCATTCCCAACTTCAGGGAAATTATTTTTCTCTTTCACTATTTATTATGCTACCTGAAGGCTTTTTTGGTAGATAAACTTTGTCTGTTTAAGGAAGTTCCTTTCTGGGCGCCTGGGTGGCTCAGTTGGTTAAGCGACTGCCTTCGGCTCAGGTCATGATCCTGGAGTCCCGGGATCGAGTCCCGCATCGGGCTCCCTGCTCGGCAGGGAGTCTGCTTCTCCCTCTGACCCTCCCCCCTCTCATGTGCTCTCTCTCATTCTCTCTCTCAAATAAATAAATAAAAATCTTAAAAAAAAAAAAAAAAAAAAAAAAAGGAAGTTCCTTTCTATTCCTCTTTTGCTGAGTTTTTATTATGAATGGGTATTGAATCTCATCAAATGTTTTTGATTCATCTATTAAGTATTATATTATCTTTCTCCTTTGCTCTATTAATGTAATGAATTATACTGATGGATTTTGAATAACTAGACCAAACTTATATTCTTAATCATACTCTATGACTCCTCTTATATATCAGTGAATTTGGTTTGTTAGCATTTTGTTTAGGATTATTTGGTATCTATGTTCATGAAAGAGATTGATGTAATTTTTCTTTTTTGTAATATTCATATAGGATTTTGCTCTCGGGATTATGCTGGCCTCAAAAAATAAATTGACTCTTGTTTTCTGTTTTTTGGAAGTGTTTATGTAAGATTAAAATTACTTTGTCCTTTGATGTTTAGAAGAATTTATTAGTGGAGCCATCTCTGACTGGCATTTTCTTGGGGATGGTTTTTAAATAGAAATTTAATTAATTAAATCAGATATAGGAATATTCATAAATTCTATTTCTTCTTACATTATTTTTGGAAAAGTTGTGTTTTTCTATCAATTTTTCCACTTTATTTGATTTTTCAATTTACTGGCAAGAAGTTGTTGATCCTCTAATGTGTTTGTAACAAATGATTAATCTGTAATGATTTCACCATTTCTACAAGTGGTATTCAAAATTTTCTCTCCCTCTCTCTGCATCTTTTTCTCTCTCTCATCATTCTTGCCAGGGGTTTATCTTTCTTATTAACCTTTTTAAAAGGACCAACTTTTACATTTGTTTATTCTTATTATTGCATTTGTTGCTATTCTTTTTTTTTTTTTTTTTGCACTTTTATATATTATTTGTTCCTTCTACTTTTTGGGATTATCTTTGGTGTTTTTTCTTTTTCTTTACCTTTTGAGATACTTAAATCATTGATATTCAATCTTAACTTCATTGCAATAATGCACAAAAAGCTATGAATTTCCCTTTAAATATAAGTTTTAGCTGTATTCTACAAGATTTGGTATGCTCTATTTTATATTTCAATCCAAAATATTTTTTTAATTTTTGTCATCTTATCTTTAACCAGTGAATTATATGTAAATATACTTTAAATTTCTGGGCATTTGGTGATTTTATATTTTTGAGGTAGATTTTTTTTTTAGCTTATCACTGTAGTCAGAGAATATGCTCAGTATTATGTCCTTTGAAATTTGTAGAAGCATACTTTATGGTCCAGGGTAGCTCATTTTGTAAAGAATCCAAAATCAATAGAACATAATTTATATTCTGCAGTTTTGGGGTAGAGTTTCCTAGATATATCATTAAGCTCAATTTTATAAATCATGTTGTTAAATTGCCCATATTCTTTTTTTTTTTTAAAGATTTTATTTATTTATTTGAGAGAGAGAGAATGAGATAGAGCAAGCACATGAGAGGGGAGAGGGTCAGAGGGAGAAGCAGACTCCCTGCCGAGCAGGGAGCCCGATGCGGGACTCGATCCCGGGACTCCAGGATCATGACCTGAGCCGAAGGCAGTCGCTTAACTAACTGAGCCACCCAAGTGCCCAAAATTGCCCATATTCTTGCTAACTTTTGTATGCTTCTTCAATCTGTTACTGAGAGATGTGTGATAAAGTCTCCTTTTGTGGTTGTGGGTTTGTTTTTTTCACTTTTTGATTATACCATTCAATGTATGCACCAGCAATGTATGAATGATCCAGTTTCTCTGTATCCTTACCAACATTTATATGCTGTCACTATATTTTTGTTTTTGCCATTCCAATAGATATATAATGATATCCCATGATTATAATTTGCATTTCCCTAATAGCTAATAATGTTGAATGATTTTTAGGTGCTTATTTTCCATTCTATATTCTTTTTGGTGAAATATCTCTTCATATCATTTATGATTGCTCTGTCTTCTTGGTGGATTGACCTTTTTATCATTATGCAATACCCCTCTCTGTCTCTCTAAATGTTCTTTACTCTGAAGTCTGTTTTACCTGATATTAACATAGCTATTCCTGTTTTCTTTTTATTAATGCTTGCATTATATATTTTTCATCCTTTTCTCTTTTAACCTGCCTATATTACTGTATTTGAAGTGAGTTTCTTGTAGATAACATAGGAGTCATGTTTTGTAATCCACTTGAATAATTTCTATCTTTTAATGGGTGTATCTACACCATTTATATTTAGTGTAATCATTGATGTATTAGAAGTTAGGTTTACCTTTTTACTTTTTGTTTTCTGTATAATCACTGTGTTTTTTGTTTCTCTTTTTCCTGTCTCCCTGTGTGTTACTTGAGCATTTTTTTTTTACTTGAACATTTTTTAAAGCTTCATTTTGATTTAACTGAAGTATTTTTAAGCATATCTCTGTAGCTTTTTAAGTGGTTGCTCTAGGTATTACATTATATACACATAACTTATCACAGTCTTCTGGTGTTATACCTTGGGGCCCAAGGTCCCTAGGTAGTCTGCCTGCTTTTCTTCACCTTTTAGTCTTCTTATGTTTGTTTTATGTGTAAAGCCCAGAGTTTTTAATTGTTATTAGTGAAAAATATGTTTACTCCATATTCCCAGAATTGAAAGTCCAGTTCTAAGAGTTTTAACAAACGTGTAAAATCATGTAACCACCACCATATCTACATTTAGCTCAGTTCCACCATCCTCCCATATTGCCCCTGTTCCTTTGTCAAAACCTTCTTTTATCACAACTGGCCTGGTTTCTGTCCCTATAGTGTTGCCTTTTTTGGAATGTCATAGAATCACATGGCATGTAGCCTTTTGAGACTGGCTTCTTTACCTTAGCATAATGCATTTGAGAATTAGCCATGTTGTGAGTGTGACTAGATTGTTCTTTTCTGTTGCTAGTTAGTTTCCATTGCACTATAGTTTATTTATCCATTCCCCAGTTGAAGGATATTTGGTTGTTTTTAGTTTTTGGTGATTATAAATAAAGCCACTATAAACATTTACATACAGGTTTTTTTTTTTAAGAAATTGACTATGTATTTTATTTTCTCTTTTTAATATTTTATTTATATTTGTCAGAGAGAGAGAGAGAGAGAGAGAGCGTGCATGCACAAGCAGGGGGAGCAGCAGGCAGAGGGAGAAGCAGGTTCCCTGCTGAGCAAGGAGCCTGATGCGGGACTCGATCCCAGGACCCTGGGATCATGACCTGAGCTAAAAGCAGATGTTTAACCAACTGAGCCACCCAGGCGTCCCTCACATACAGGTTTTTGTGTGAACATATATTTTCATTTGATTTGAGGAAATAAATAGGAGTACGATTGCTAGGTCTTATTTTAAGTGTATATGTAATTTTATAAGACATTGCAAGCTTTTTATTTCCTCAAGTGGTTGTACCATTTTTTATCCCTACCAGCAATATATGAGTATTAGTAGCTTCACACAGCCTTGGAAGAATTTGGTTTTGTCTTTTTTCTTTCCCCATTATAACTAGTGTGTGTGGTATCTCATTGTGATTTTAACTTTATTTCCCTAATGACTAATGATGTTGAGTATTTTTCATGTGCTTAGTTGTTATCTATATATTGTCATTGATGAGGTCTCCTTTAAAATCTTATGCCCATTTTTTAATTGGATAGTTTGTGTTCTTATTATTGAGTTTTGAAAGTTCTTTACATATTCTGGATACAAGTTTTTTAATCAGAAATTTTATTTACAAATATTTTCCCTCATTGTATAGCTTCTCTTTTCATTCTCTTCACTGCATCTTTCAAAGAGTAGGAGGTCTCAGTTTTGAGCATTTCTAATATATCAATTTATTCTTGGATGGATTGTGCTTTTGATATCATGGCTAAGAAATATTTGCCTAACTTAAGCTCAAAAGACTTTATTCTATATTTTTTTCCTGGTAATTTTAAAATTAAATTCCAGACATTGTTTTTGAAAGATTTTAGAGATAATTTGAGGCTCTGGATGATGTCACCTTCCTTCTAGAGAGAATATACTTCAGCTTCTGTCAGGCAATTAGGTTAGAGGCAGACATTTTAATCTAATTAGGGATTTAGATGACTCAAATCTTGGTTTCAGTTTTTGTGAGAGCAGATATATTTCTTGTTTACCCCCAAAGTTTAAGTCTTCATGGGGGGGCATTAAAAGCCTAGAGGTGTTTTTTTTTTTTTAAAGATTTATTTATTTATTTGAGAGAGCGAGAATGAGAGAGAGAGAGAGTACATGAGAGGGGGAAGGGTTGGAGGGAGAAGCAGACTCCCTGCCGAGCAGGGAGCCCGATGCGGGACTTGATCCAGGGACTCCAGGATCATGACCTGAGCCGAAGGCAGTCGCCCAACCAACTGAGCCACCCAGGCGCCCCAAAAGCCTAGAGTTTTTATTGGCTCTCCTCTTTGGTGGATTTTAAGCCCAAATGTTTGTCTCATCAGCCTTGTGAGCCTGCCAAAAGCTCTACTTAGCTTCTCTTCCTTCCAGCCATTGTTTATAAATCAACAAATGGCTCCAGAGAAATGTTCAACCAAATGTTAGACTCTTTCTGTGCTTCTCTTCTCTTCTGCCTCATAGCTCCTCAAGCAGGGAGAGAAAGTTTTAGGGAGCTCTTGGATGCCTTCAAACATTTTCTCTACTCAGCTTTCATAAACTTTAGTCAATGGGAGGGTTGCTATGATAGAAGCTAGTCTGACATTGTCAGAAGCAGAACTTCTCCCTATCAACTTTTTGACATTGACTGTTCTAGAACCATATTATTTAGTCAGAGTCTCAAAGATTAACTTTCTTTTGGACCACTTAGCCTGTATCGGGAGCTGAGACATTATAAACCTATAGGTTCACACAGATGTAGGAAATGACTTCATTTCCCTGCAGAAGCTAGGGTAAAGAAGAGTGATTCTCTCTCTGATATTTCTGGGAGAATGTGTTTTACCAACTTAGAACAAGAGAAGTTGATACTTAACCATCTGCACCAGCTTAATGTAACAACTTTCCTTGCCTAAGTAGCATCAAAAATTTAATTACTTTCTCCTTCAGTCGTTTTATGTGTTTATCTCCCCACCTCCTTATGCCCTCAGAAGGGCTACCACTAGCAAACAAATCTGTCAATAATATCTAGCATTCCATCCAGGACTTAATAGTGTAGTTCCTATGATGACCCAGGATGAAGGAATTTGTCTTCAAAGTGTCAGACAAAAGAGATAAAGTTTCCACAGTCAACATTAAATCTTTGATAGCAGCTCAAAAATAATTGAAATAAGAAACACCAGATATGAATGCACATGCACCAGCTTTCAAAATTGAAAGTAAAATCCTTCTAAGAATCCTGAATGAAGATGTTATAGAGCTTGTCATTACTGCACTGACAGTTGAACCAACTCCAGTGAGATTATAAGTAAAGTGAGTGAAGGTAAGTTTTATACAAGATACAGAAAAAGAAAAAGAGAAGAAGGTAGAAAAGGAGAGCTCTTAAAGGCAAAAGTAATGTTTAAGTCATAAGAAGAAATGAAGGATTTAGTTTAATAAGGAGCAGCTTGACTAAGATAAATGGCTACAAGAAAAGTTCATAAAGTATGAGAGCTTTCTAAACTGAGTATCTTTAAAAGATAAATAACAGATACACTGTCCATTTGCTCCATATACAGAGTATACAACCTGTGGGATTAATTGACCAAAGAAGAGTGTTAGAATTCCAGCTAATTCATGAAGTGTCCTTGGGAAGATCACTTATTTTCTCTAGGCTTCTGCAAAATGGCAGCTTTTTAATGAAATTATCTTTTGGGATCTTAAAGGTTTGTATGGTTGTAACCCAACTTTAAATATTGATATAAGGAAGTATTGGACCTATAATATATTTTCCTTCACATTTTGCATTCAATAAAATTTACTGTGATAGGATTTAGGCTGTTGTTTTTTTTTTTTTTCCTCATAGAAACATGATTTAGACAACATATTCTTTTTTTTCAATCATCAGTCCTTTAATATATACAAATTAAACTGTAAATGCAAATACATACAGTTTGCGGAGAACTTGGATTCATAAGCCTAATTGCCCTTGGAAGTCATTACTTCAGACTCATACTGAGCTAAGTTTTATGGATAATTTCACCCCCTGTGTAGTCATTTTTGGATGAGTGGCATATTTACCTCATTCAAGAGGAAAAGAGACTTTGTCACCAAATATTTATAAAGGAGAAACTAAAACTTCACATCAGCAGTTTTAAAAGACACAATGTTAACTGTCCTTTGCCTTGTGTCACCTTAACTCTTTTTTCATTGTTATATTTCTAGTTTTGAAACAAAAATCGAAACACTGAAGTTACAATAACTCAAAAGCAACCTATGAAACTGATCTAGAAACTTCTGTGTTCCTTTCAGAGATATTATGGGTGGTTTATCTTATTTTTAAAGTCCTACACCCTTACTTAAAAGACACCTAACATTAAATACTTGCCTGCAATTATCTTCAACTCTCACAAACACTATTTAGTGACAGTTTGAGGATGCAGGGGTTTTTAAGGCAACATAGGATAACTCCAATGTCGCACAAGAAAGGAATCAGAATTCACCCCACATGTAAGTCACTTATCCAAGAGGATACAGTCTTGTTACCAGCAGAGTCCTGCTCTCCTGGCTCTCTGTTAACTGTTCTTTCAGTCTAACAAGTTGATCAAGTGTCCATTTAAGTGAAAACCATTTTACCAGATCTAGCATCAGAGATACAAAACAAAGAAAACATGGTTCTTGTTCTCAAAATTAAAAGCTTCAGGATAACCAAGTTCATGTGTGTAGCCCAATACCTGGCTTGTGCCTGGTTTCATGGTAAGGCTTCCTCACTACATTAGGTAAAAGGAACTTAGGAGACAAAGTAAACTAAATGGGAGAAGGCTCACCTGTTGCAAAGATCATGGAAGGTAGCATGTCAGAAGGCTCCTGAACAGGGGGCTTTGAGAAATAGTTGTTACTGACAGAACATATTCTTCAAGGGGAGACAGAGAAAACAGTCATGGGTCCCAGCATTGCCCTGGGAGAGGGTAATATTTTTATTTTAAAGATTTTTAAAAAAACTTTTAGGGACACTTAGGTGGCACAGTCAGTTAAGCGTCAGACTCTTGGTTCAACTCAGGTAGTGATTTCAGGGTCATGAGATCGAGCCCCATGATGGGCTCTATGCTGAGCACAGAGTCTGCTTAAGACTCTCTCTCCCTCCCCCTCTGCCCATCCCCCTTCTGTAAGTAAATATTTTAAAAGGGTTTTTGATAACTTTTATATACAAAGAGCTAGCACTAACCCATCCCCCCACCCCCCTCCCCTCTAGAACCCTCAGTTTGTTTCTCAGAGTCCATAGTCTCTCATGGTTCATCTCCCCCTCCATTTTCCCGCACTTCATTTTTCCCTTCCTACTATTATTTTCTTTTTTTTTTCTTTAACATATAATGTATTATTTGTTTCAGAGGTACAGGTCTGTGATTCAACAGTCTTGCACAATTCACAGTGCTCGCCATAGCACATACCCTTCCCAATGTGTATCACCCAGCTACCCCATCCCTCCCACCCCCCACCACTCCAGCAACCTTCAGTTTGTTCCCTGAGATTAAGAATTCCTCGTATCAGTGAGATCATATGATACATGTCTTTCTCTGATTGACTTATTTCGCTCAGCATAATGCCCTCCAGTTCCATCCACATCGTTGCAAATGGCAAGATTTCATTCCTTTTGATGGCTGCATAATATTCCATTGTATACACACACACACACACACACACACACACACACACATCTTCTTTATCCATTCATCTGTCGATGGACATCATGGCTCTTTCCATAGTATGGTTTTTGTGGACATTTCTGCTATAAACATCGGGGTGCACGTACCCCTTCAGATCCCTACATTTGTATCTTTGGGGTAAATACCCAGTAGTGCAATTGCTAGGTCGTATGGTAGCTCTATTTTCAACTTTTTGAGGAACCTCCACTGTTTTCCAGAGTGGATGCACCAGTTTGCATTCCCACCAACAGTGTAGGAGGGTTCCCCTTTCTCTGCATCCCCGCCAACATCTGTCATTTCCTGACTTGTTAATTTTAGCCATTCTGACTGGTGTGAGGTGGTATCTCATTGAAGTTTTGATTTGGATTTCCCTGATGCCGAGCAATGTTGAGCACTTTTTCATGTGTCTATTGGCCATTTGGATGTCTTTGGAAAAATGTCTGTTCATGTCTTCTGCCCATTTCTTGATTGGATCGTTTGTTCTTTGGGTGTTGAGTTTGATAAGTTCTTTATAGATTTTGGATACTAGCCCTTTATCTGATATGTCATTTGCAAATATCTTCTCCCATCCTGTCGGTTGCCTTTTGGTTTTGTTGACTGTTTCTTTTGCTGTAGCACTATTCCTTTAACCAGGTCTTAGATGATCCATTAACTTGATGAAGCCCTCATCCTTCATATACCAATGGAAGCACTGGCAGCTCATACTGAGGCTGTATTCACAGATCAGTGCCGTTTTGAGCAAACATAGCAAGAGTGGGATCCTGCGGAATTTTTGTGAGTTGCTCCAATAGAGCTTTCTGAGGTTCAATTAAGGCAAAAGGAAAGAACAGTGTATGCATGTGCTTTTCATATTTTGGGGACACAGTTTCAATACCTTCCATTTTTAAATTTGTTCTGTTTTTTAAAATGCAAAGTCTTTGCTATGTCCCAGGCATTGTTCTAAGCAGCTTGTCAATCTGAACTCTGTGACTCTTGGAATGACCCTATGAGGTAGATACTATCCTTGTACTACAAATGAGGAAACAGAAGTGGGAAATTAAATCACTCAAAGTCATCAGCTAACAGGTGGCAAAATCAAGATTTGAACCCAGGCTGTCTGGCTCTAGAATTGGCTCAGCCAAGCACAACATCACGCTTACTCCTAGCTGTGAGAAATAGGATGAGGACCCAAAGAAAATAAAGACAACCTTTTCTCATGGCTTGGCCTTTTCCAGCAGGTTCTTGAGGTGTATCAGGGCTTGGTCTAAGCTAAAATTTTCATTCCAATATGCATCATCCCTTCATTAGAACCATCCCTGACTGTGCTCAGAAAGTGATGCATGAGAAACACTTTATTTCATGGACACTGCATTGGTAATGGAAGTTGCCCTCTTCCCTGACTGGCAATAGGGAAGGGACCTGGGTCTCTCCACAGAGGGCCTGAAGAAGCCTGGCTGACAAATGTAGTAAATAAGTATTCAGAGCTAAGCTGGTAAATTGTTCAGGCACACATGTGTGGAGATTGGCTAATTAAAGTGAAGGTCTGGAAGAGAAGGAAATGGGCTAACTCATATGCATGTAGCATAATTTTGTGCTGAGTATTTTACCTATATTAGCTCATTTAATTCTCATAACAATCAGATGGAGTTAAAAACTATTATCTATGTTAAAGTGGATGTTTTAAAGTTTGGGGAGGTTAACTATTTTGTTCAAGATCACACAGCTTTTATAAACAACAGAGATGGGTCAGACCTCTTGTCTGATCCCCAAACCATGCTCTTCCAATCCCACCATCCCAAACACTGCATCAGGACAGCTGAAGGAGCTGGGCTAAAGGCAGACATGCTGTGGACAATAGTACAATGATACAGAACACAGCACAGGTTCTTTGCCAGGGCCAGCCAGGGCCAAAAAGGAAGTAAGAAGCAAAATGATGTGGCTCGTAAGCTGTGGGCTGAGTGCAGAGGAGTTAAGAAGCCTGTGATCAGGCATGTGGCCAAGGCTGGAGGCCACAGCTAGGATTTCTGCCAAAGAGACCCAGACTGCCTGGGCTTCTTGGAGACCAAAGACTATTTTTTAAAAGGATAGTTGAACTTCTTTTGGGCAAGCCCCTGGTGGATATCAGCAGAGCAGGCACACCATGAAGAGAAACCTAGTAAACAGTACTGAACTCGAAGAGCCCCAGTACATAATTGGAAGGCTGCTCAGACAATGCAACAGCTCTTACCACTTGGACTGTATGTAAACAGAAGGCATAAAGAAGGGATTTAGTGATCTGGTAATTCAGGTTTTCAGGCTAATATTGTTTGTTTGTTTTACACTGTTTCTGTACACCAAGTAATTGCTATATAACCTTGAAGGTGGAGATTGGATTTTATTCTTGCTCTCATGCCCTTACTTCAGTGCTTTTCTTATGGTAAGAGTTTAATAAGTGTGAGATGAAAGAATAAATATTGCAATTATGTATTGCATACTTTGGACTTTAATTATACATTCAGTAGAAAATCAAACTGGGATCACCTAAGATCAATATTCTGGTTCCTGCCTTTTCTTCTATGTTTTACAGGGACTGGAAGCACTGAGTTTGTATTTAATATTGTTCAATGGAGGAATGGGGTGCCCAAGTTAGTCATATTTATGCAAATAAGAGTATTTTGCAGTTCTTTGCCTGGTTTGTGGCATTGTGCATAGGCACAACTTCACAGTAAATGGAGCCCTTCTCTGAATTTCACAAAACCAAACTGAATTTGAGATGCTCCGAGACTTACAAAAGAACTTATTTTTGCTATCTTTTTAATAAGCCAGGGACGTTGTTTTTAAAGAAAAGTTCTCAAAAAGAAAATTATCCCAAAGTCAAGTTAATTGATGATAAGCTTATAAGTTGTATCACTTCCTGCCCTGAATAAAACTCAATTTTGATTTACTTCTAAGAGTTATGGAAATTGATTTTAAAACTCAATGCTGAAAAAAAATGAATGTCCCTCCAAATGCTCAGCTTGTTGCCCCCATCTTCCCAATTCCAGTCGTCAGCAGCCTGGTTCTCAGATTCACATGCTAGAGGTTGAACACTGTAAAGACGACAGGAGAGAGGGGTTTGCTCTGAGAGAGTATAGCAACTATTTCCTTAGTAATAAACTGAATCTGTTTTCATTGATATCTTAACTAATTATTCAATATCTTCCTTCTAGCAAGTTATTGAAAAACTAAATGTTGTAAATGTTCATAAGATTTCCTAAACCTAATGTAAATTCATGATATAGTGGTTAATGAGACCTCAATCTTGCTTTACAAATATTACCTGTGGTCAGCATTGCCAAAAGTTGTTCTAAATTTACCAATAAATTAAAGACAGAGAAAAATGTAACACATAAAGACAGTATGTTTTTCTCTATGTGACTGCCTAAGAAAAGAACTATTAGAAAAGCACTCATGGGATGATCCCCAAAAGATTTCATGGTTTGTTACTAAACCCAATGCAAACAATTTCAATTACCTTTTTTTTTTAATGAACTTCTATGAAAAGAAATAAATAAAAAGCCTATGCCTTCATGCAGAACTAATCCATGATATAAAAAAGCTGGACAGACTAAAAAGAAAGCATTATTATAAACATATACATGTGGCTTTCACTTGGGGCAACTTAGTAATTGGGATTAGCAATATTAGAGACCTAGAAATTGATATGGCCTGATTTTTTGCCCACTGAAAAGTGGTTATTAGGGGTAATCCCTGTGATTGACTAGCCTTGCGGCAATTAAATAATTGTCATCTCTAGACCTGAAGTTTCTTTTATCTTTAAACCACTTATTCATATATTCAACAAATATATATTTCAGTATCAACCATTTGGTGGGGCCTGGAGAGTCAATGGTGAACAGGAAGGCATGGCCCTCACCTCAGTGAGTTCACAGTTTAGGAATCCACTAACTCATTGACTTCTGCAGCCCCATACCAGGAGGACTTCTTATAAGGAACTGACTCCAACATCAGTCCTGCATAGACTCAACCAGAGGAATTATACCCACTTTATAGAGAAAAAAAGCACAAGAACATTCCCAAAGTCACACAACTGTTAATTGTTATGGGACATGTCTCTATCCCCTGGCTCCTGCCTAGGTTGGAATCTGGTAAAATTACCCCTCTTTGATTCATCACACTGGGAAGAACACTTGGGATGAATGGAAACTTTTGAGTTTAGACTTGAAGATGAAGGCAGCACTGTCAGAAACATGGTAGCTGAGAGGAGGACCTGAGGTGGGGTGAGATGGAGATATAGATCTAAGAGCTGTGAAGTGGTCCTGAAACTTGAGAATATAAAGAGCCAATAAGAGGACTCAGTGCTACCTGACAAGAATAAAATTAGCATTTATTAAATCCCTAGCACTGCTGTTAGCATTTTGCTTGTAGTAATTCCTTAAAAACAAAACAAAACAAAAAACAAAACAAACCTATGTGATAGTCATAATCTCCACTTTACAGATGAGGAAACTGAGGCACAGAGAAGTCAAGTAACTTGCTCAAGATAACCCAGCTAGTAAATGCCCATGGTGGGACTTGGAACTAGGCAGTTTGACCCTAGAGTCTATGACCTTGATCATTATGCTATACAACCTCTCTTAAGAAAGAGAGGTCTATTAGAGAGGGCACATATTGAATGGAGCACTGGGTGTTATATGCAGACGATGAATCATGGAACACTGCATCAAAAACTAATGATGTAATGTATGGTGATTAACATAACATAATAAAATTTTTAAAATGTAAAAAAAAGAAAGAGAGGTCTAGAAGAATATTTGTCTGCCACTCAATGTTCTTTTTTCTTTTTCAGTAATATGGTGTACACATGACAGTAGCTAATGCTTCCTATTTCACAGCAGTGCTGTGGGCTTTTATAGATGATTATGTTTTCTTCTCTTCTTTCTTCTAAGAAAAGTTCTCCACCCTTCTCTTGGGTGAATAAAAGGTTATTCTTATTTTCCATTCACTTTCTGCTAGCTCTGCCCCAACTGCATATTTCTTGGTATTCTTTTCCAAGCATTAGCCTTTTTGACCTTCAAAATCAATAGTGTTTTATCCTGAGGGGAGCTCAGAAATCAAAGCAGTAGGCAAGTACGGGACTCTTATTGTCTATGAAAAATGCCATGACACTGGTGGTACTGTGACCGCACGAAATGGAATTTGCCGTGTGGAAAGCAAAGGACTTTACTCTAAAATAAGAGGGCTAGAGTTCTGTTGGCTGTTAAGAAATGGAGGCTATAAAATTACATTACCACTAAGTCTATGGGTCAATGAGTTCCAGGTAACCTGAGGTAAGAATCATTGTGTTTGAATTTACTGGTTAGCCAGGCATGGGTCCATCTTGGCACCAGCCACCTAAATTTCAGTAGGCCAAAAGTCTGCAAAGAATGGTTCCCAGAAAGAAAATCAAGGTATTATTTAAAAAATCAAATAAAATAGGAGTGGATATGGAGAAGATACAAACCAATTGTAGGCCAATATAGGAACCCAGTCTCCACACCTTGGCTTGAAAAACTGGGGCAAACTTCCTTAAGCAGAGTAGCTTTATGGAGAATTCGAGATTTAGCCCATGATTTTCTCTGATTAACTAGACAATGCAGAGGAGGGGAGAGAAATACATTTTTGAGCTCTCTAGTGCCAAGCACAGTGCAAGATGGGGATTTGTTCACCTCCAGAACTACCTCTGGCTTTACCACAGTTTTCTTTGAAAGGTATCCTATGAGACTGTTTTGTCATTCAGCCTGAATTACTATATTGATACTTAGAATTCCTTAATTGTGTTCGGGAAAAATCAACAACCATACGGGTTTTAAGAAAATGAAATTTTATCGGTTCAACAATGAATGTGAAAATGATAAAGTGATTGTATTTTGAATTTCATATTGCCCCTGTTATCAATTCACCAGAGATTGTGTCTAGTTAGAAATTAAGTTAATGTCAAGGGATTTGTTGACTCAGAAGTGCCATTTTTTAAATGTGCTTACAAGTCTCCGTATAAACACTTGTATCTAAGTGTTTTAACTGTTCCAGTTACTGTGAGTCTGACTTGATTAACCACAAAATCTGAATGTCAACACTGGAAGGAGACTTGGAGAATTTATAGATGAAAGACCAGAGACCTTAAAAGCTAGGAATAAAATTCAGGTCAATTCATACTGGGGGGAATAGTTCAATGTAAACAAACAGTTTGACCAGTTAGCCATAGTCTAGGATTGGGTCTACCATACTAGTAAAGTGTGAGATCGTCTTTTTTAAAAAATAGTTTTTGGGTCCCTTTTAAGAAAAGTGGGTTTCTCATCAAATTCTAGGGTTTTTTTGACTCATAACCTTATACTGAATTAAAGAAGAGATGAAGTGCCCCCACTGACGCACCTGCTGGGCCACATACCCAATCATATAGTCTTTATGAATAGAGGTCAATGAACAGAACACACCCCCATGGTTGATGGTACATTTTCATGGCCTCTGGACTGTGTGGGCTGGGCCAGCCCAAGGCAGACTGCCTTCTCTAAAGAATATTGGGGCTTGGTACATGTCTTTCATATGTGAATCCATTAGCCTACCCACTCAGGCTAACCCTACACAAAGGAAATATTCTTCAAAGATTTCAGTATACTTTGAACACAGTGACAACTGCTTGTGGCATCTGGGCAGTCAGTGCTGTCCATGCCCAAAGTCACTCTTGAGCCATGGACAGTTCTTGTAGAATTATATGACAGAACAATCATACAACTCTGCCTTTTCACCTCTTTTAAATTTTATTTGCTACCATTACTCTTTATCCTGCCATTGGTCTTAAAAGAAGAGGAGAAACAGGGACTCTTTTAAAGAGTCTTCATTCCTACATTCTTGCTGTTTTTACTGATGACATAACTGCTAATAAGATTAGTGCTTCCCCTTCTGTTCATTTTCTAGCAGAATTAGTTGCTGCTTTTATACCCTCTGCTGCTAATTTTGCTGTCAAATCTCTGGAGGATTCTAGCCTAATTTTCTGCTACCAGAAGCAGAACTGCCATTCTAGTAGGTCACCTAACATTATTCAATTCCTTTAGGGGATCTCGAAGAATAAAACCTATAGGAGTAATTTAGACACAAATATCAAATACAAATTAGGGACCAATTTTTTAGGCAGTAAAATTGATCGCTTCAAACCAGATAATTTCTATTTCCCATAATCCTTATACCATAGAGTTGTTGTAAGAAGTAAATTACATATATGAGTGTGTGTTCAGCATATCTGTTATATATGTGTGTGTAGTTTCTATATCATATATTTTCTATTAATATATTACATTGTAATATATTACATTATATTGTATATTCAGATATAATATAGCATTATGCCTGACATATGGAAATTTAATAAATTTTAAAGTTTTTAAAGCAAACAGGAACAACTTAAGGTTCAAAAATATGCATCTAGGTCCCCCTTTATTTGGGACTTGTAATATGTAGCCTAAGGATTATATAAGCAACTTGCATTTTCTTCTGTTGATTCCCTTTTCTTCATTTTGTATACTTTAGAAACACTGTCAAAAGGAAAATGAGAAAAGACAGAGGTGATGCACTTCAGATTCCTCCAGATTAGCACTATTAATGCATTGAGAGATGGTGTGGCATCTCTCCCACTAGGTGTAATAAAACCTGGGGATAGGCAGAGTCACAGGACATCCTAGAATGGTAGTGGGCATGCTCTACTGATGTCCACTTCATCCACCATGCAAGGCAGAGTCATGGGAAAAAAAGGATTGGTAATGGGGGCTCAGAATGAGGTACCAAAAACCATTACAGTGAAAAAGAGAAATTTAAACTGTATCAGAGAATATAAGTCAAAAACGGAGGAAACTGGCTCAAATTGGAGGTAGGAGTACTCATGGGATCTCTGTGTTAAATTTAGACAAATGTCTTTATCTTTCTGAAAGTGAGAGCCAATCGCAAATACTGTGGAGTTTCCCCCAGCGTGTTGAAGGCACCAATCAGTCTCTGGCAGTACACTCAACTTAACCATTAAATAGGAGACATCTGGGATATTAGCAAAGCAGTAGGTGTTCAGGGTTTTTTGTTTTGTTTTGTTTTACCTGAAGGGAAACAAACACACTCACACACACGCACCACACACACACCACACACACGCACACATACACACGCTACTCCACTGGTAAGCCATGGAGGCAGAGCTCGTTTATATTGAATGATGTCAGAATTGTGGCAGCAGGGTCATTAACAGGATAAAAGCTAATAAGGTGATAGCACAACTCAAAAATCAGCTCCACCAGACATCACAAAATGATTTGTAATTGACATAATAGGCTAGAATTGAAAGCACTGTACATTAACGAGCCTATGGACTTAATCATTTGGGAAGGATTGTAATTGAGGAAAGCAGCAATTAATGTTGGCTAGTTAAAGTTGTATTTAAATTTGTAATTATTTAGAACTGATTGAAGATTATGTAGAAAGATACTGGAAATGTAAGTGGACACAACACCAAAGTAATATTAGTAATAGCATAGCCTTTGGTACTCAACAGAAAGTAAAGAAGGGAAAGAGGACATAGCAAAACTCAGTGAGGCCTTGGTTGAGCATTAATGTTGTTTATAGAACTACCTCCAACCTGCACATTTTGAGCAGAATGTTTTTCTGATACTATTTGGCCTAAAATATGCTTCGTTATGGTGTCATGACTCATGATGTATCAAAATCAACAATATATTTGCTAATAATAATGCATACCAAACTTCAGAATTGATTTGCCTTTTCCTTTAATAAATTAGAGGAGATTCAAGATTATCCTTAGCCTAATGCCATTACTCTCACTAACATAACATTATACAGATCTTCCTCAACTTAAGATTGGATTACTTCCCAATAAACCCATCATAAGTGGAAAATATTGTTAGTTGAAAATGCATTTAATACACCTAACCTACCAGACATCATAGCTTAGCCTATGTTACCTGAAACATCCTCAGAACACTTACCTAAGCCTATAGTTCTGCAAAATCATCTAACATAAAGCCTTTATAAACATGTTGAATATGTCATGTACTTTATTGAATACTGTACTGAAAGTGGAAAACAGAATGGCTGTATGGGTACAGAGCAGTTGTAAAGGTATGGGCTATTTATCCTTGTGATCACGTGGATGACTGGGAGCCCGGCATAAGAGAGGATCTTACCAAATATCCCTAGCTTGGGAAAAGGTCAAAATTCAAAAATCAAAGTACAGTTTCTACTGAATATGAATGACTTCCCATGTAAAGTCAAAAAATCGTAAGTCGAATCATTGCAAATCAGGGACTGTCTGTATACCCGTGAGTGAGAAGAGAAAGAAGCTGCCTAAGGACTGAGGTTTAAGTGAGGTGAAGGTAAAGAACAGAGGTGGCATAGCTGGAAGAAAGACCAGAAAAGAGCATTTACTCAACTAGTCTGGTCATGGAACATCACGCCATTCTCTCATGCAATGATTACTGCATCTCCTAACATTCTGTGGTGTGCTTTTGTCATTTTTTGACCAACCAGTACCTGAGCCCCTTTTATTTTGGGAGACCCCCATCTTAGAAGCCAGGGTTCAACTCCCCTCAGAGAAGATGAAATCACCTGAGAGACATTTTTCTAGTTGCCCCTGAGGCCAGTGCACAGACACAATACATAAGCATGGCTAAGCTGATAAGCCTGTTCCAGACACTGATTCAGAAGGTGGTGACAAGTAGAATCATGAACTATAAGGACTCATTGTAATTAAATTTGCAAAATATAGTGATAAAGATCTTAAAAGCAGCAAGACAAAAGAAATCCCTAACTTACAAGGAAAGACCCATAAGGCTAACTGCAGATCTCTCAACAGAAACTTGGCAAGCCAGAAGGGAGAGGCATGATATATTCAACATGCTGAATGGGAAAAATGTGCAGCCAAGAATACTCTATCCAGCAAGACTATCATTCAGAATAGAAGGAGAGATAAAGATTTTCCAGAAAAACAAAAACTGAAGGAGTTCATGACCACTAAACCAGCCCTGTAAGAAATGTTAAAAGGGACACTGAGTGGAAAGGAAAGACCGAAAGTGACAAAGACAGGAAAGGAACAGAGAAAATCTCCAGAAACAAGGACAAAACAACTAATAAAATGGCACCAAATATATATCTATCAATAATTACTCTGAATGTAAATGGACTAAACATTCCAATCAAAAGACAGGGTGTCAGAGTGGATAAAAAAACAGGACCCATCTATATGCTGCCCACAAGAGACTTATTTTAGACCTAAAGACACCTGCAGATTGGAAGTGAGGGAATGAAGAAAATTTATCATGTAAATAGGATGTCAAAAGAAAGCCAGAGTAACAATACGTATGTCAGACAAACTAGACTTTAAACCAAAGACTGTAACAATAGATGAAGGGCACTATATCATAATGGAACAATCCAACAAGAAGATCTAACAATTGTAAATATTTATGTCGCCAACATGGGAGCACTCAAATATATAAAACAATACCAAACATAAACGAATTCATTGATAATAATACAATAATAGTAGGGGACTTTAACACCCCACTTAAATCAGTGGACAAATCATCTAAGCAGAAAACCAATGAGGAAACAATGGCTTTGAATGGCACATTGGACCAGATAGACTTAGAGATATATTCAGAACATTCCATCCTAAAGCAGCAGAACACACATTGTTTTCAAGTGCACATGGGACATTCTCCAGATTAGATCACATTCTAGGTCACAAATCAGGCCTCAACAAGTACAAAAAGAATGAAATCATATTATGCATATTTTCTGAACACAACACTATGAAACTTGAAGTCAACCACAAGAAAAAAATTGGAAAGACCACAAATACATGGAGATTAAACAATGTGCTACTGAACAATGAATGGGCCAACCAGAAAATCAAAGAAGAAATAAAAAAATTCATGGCAAGAAATGAAAATGAAAACACAATGATCCAAAACCTCTGGGATAGAGCAAAAGTGGTCCTAAGAGGGAGGTATATAGCAATACAGGCCTACCTTAAGAAGCAGGAAAAGCCCCAAATAAACAACCTAACCTTACACCTAAAGAAGCCAGAAAAAGAACAGTAAATGAAACCTAAAGCCAGCATAAGGGAAATAATAAAGATTAGAACAGAAATAAATGATATAGAAACTAAAAAAACAATAGAACAGGTCAATGAAACCAGGAGCTGGTTCTTTGAAAATTTTAATAAAATTGATAACCCCCTATTGAGACTTAAGAAAAGGAAAGGAGAAAGGGCCCAAATAAATAAAATCACAAATGAGAGAGAGGAGAAATACAACCAACAGCACAGAAATACAATTATAAGAGAATATTATGAAAAACGATATGCCAACAAATTGGACAACCTGGAAGAAATGGATAAATTCCTAGAAACATATAAACTACCAAAACTGAAACAGGAAGAAATAGAAAACTTGGATAGACCAATAACCAGCAAAGAAATTGAATCACTAATCAAAAATCTCCCAAAAAACCAAAAATCCAGGGCCAGATGGCTTCCCAGGGGAATTTTACCAAACATTTAAAGAAGAGTAAATACCTATTCTTCTCAAACTATTCCAAAAAATAGAAATGGAAGGAAAACTTCCAAATTCATTTTATGAGGCCAGCATTTCCCTGATACCAAAACCAGATAAAGGTTCCACTAAAAAAGAGAACTACAAACCAGTATCCCTGATGAACATGGATGCAAAAATTCTCAATAAAATACTAGCAAACTGGAGAGAGGCCAGGTGGCCAAGGAGTAGGGAACTCTGTTTCAACTGGTCCCCTGAATTTAGCTGGATATCTATCAAACCATTTTGAACACCCACAAAATCAGCTTGAGATGTAGGAATATATATCTGGATCTCTACAAGCAGAAAAGTGATTGCTTTTTGCAAGGTAGGATGTGCAGAGTCATGAATTTGCAGGGAGATATCAGAAGATAAACAGAAGGGGGAGGAAACCTCCATAAGCTGGCTCCTGGAAAGTGATATAACACCAGAGTACAAAATTGGGACCCTTAGAAATCTGCTGTAGTGAGAGACATCCCTCTCTGAAAGGGGCTCTGGAAATGAAAAGGCAGAATTCTAGGAAGGGCATTGTGGTCTTGGGATACAAACAGCCACAGACCATAAGGGGGAGCCTGAACCAGCAGAGTGCCTGAGCAGTGGAGCTAGGAAGCAGGTTAGGGTTAGCGAGCCAGGAAGGGACTCAGCTCTAATTGCCATAAACTGCGAGCGAAGCCGGTCTATAATCGCTCTTTTCCTGAGAAGACTGAAAAAGTCTGGAACATGCACCCGACCAAGAAAAACATGAAGGGTGGTAGTGGCCTGGAAAGGACATTAGAGTGGCACCCAGACATGATTCAGGAGGTTTGGTTGTGGGTGCAAGCCCTTGGCCGCTTGGGGTTTTAGAATCACAAAGGGCAGTGGCACTCTCAGGCCCCTAGGACTACTTCTGATAGGGTTGCAGTGGGTGCACACCAAGGGAGGCTATGGTTTTTGGCGGCTCATTTGGAAGTGAAAACTGTCCTGGAGGGTTTATTACAGAGGACAGACTGCGATTTTTCTGCTCTGGGCAAGGGGTTTGAGTGCGATGATTTTTGCTGTGATCCTTGGAAGAGGCATGAAAAGCCTCCAGGGAAAAAAAAGCCACACAGAGGGCTGGTTTCCACTGAGCCCAGCCCCTGACAGGGGGTGAAGCAACTCTACCCAGGCAAGGTACCTGAGAAACAGCATAGCAGGCCCCTCCCCAAGAAGACAGGCTGGAAGAACAGGTGAACAACAATCCTATGGATCCCATAAGACTGTAAAATCCCAACACCAGTGGCAAATAGTATATTGAGCTCCAGGTGTTGACTCACAACTTCTTTATTTTTCAGATAAAATTCCCTTTTCTTTTTTTTCTTTTTCTTATACTTTTTCTCTGTTTTATTTTCTTTTTACCCTTTTCTCATTTTAACTAGATGTTTATTATATCAACTTATATTTCATAATCACTTTTTAACTTGTATTTTTTCACACCTATATTTTTTATAGATATATGCATCGTTTTAGTCCTTTTTTCACTCTATTCAATTTTATCTTTATATATATATACAAGTTTTACTTTCCTTGCAATTTTGTGATGTAGCGTCCTCTAACACACAGACCAAAATATACCCAGGAACAACTGGAACACCCTGCTTTTCCACACTGAGAGATTATAATCCCCCTTCCCCCTTTTTTCTTTTTCTTTTTTTAATTTTTTAATTTTATTCCTGTGTTTCATTTTGGCTTTGTTTTTCAGTGGTGGCTTCTGACCACTCCAGATTTTGCTAGGGTTTATCTTGCTTGAGTTGTGGTTGCTATTTTGGACTCTGCTCACTCACTCAACCATCCCTCAACAGAATGACTAGAAGGAGGAACTCTCAACAAAGAAAAGAACCAAAGACAATGTCCTCTGCCACAGAACTAATGGATATGGATATAAGCAAGATGTCAGAGATAGATTCAGGATAGCAATCATAAAGTCAATAGCTAAGCTTGAAAAAAGTATTAGTGATAATATAGAAACTCTAAGGGCAGAAATGAGATCTAATCAGGCCAAACTAAAAAATGCTATGAATGAGATGCAGTCTAAACTGGATACTCTAACAGTCAGAGTAAATGAGGCAGAAGACAGAATCAGTGATCTAGAAGATAAGCTGATGGAAAGGAAGGAAGTTGAGGAATACAGAGATAGGCAGCTAGTAGCACATGAAAAAAAAGGATTGGAGAGATTAATAACACCATGAAACATTCCAATGTCAGAATTATTGGGAACCCTGAGGGGGTGGAGAGAGAGAGAGAGCTAGAAGGTATATTTGAGCAAATCATAGCTGAGAACTTCCCTAATCTGGGGAAGGAAAAAAGCATTCGAGTCCAAGAGGCAGAGAGGACCCCTCCCAAATCAATAAAAATAGATCAACACCCTGATATATCATAGTGAAGCTTGCAAATTTTACAACCAAAGAAACTATCCTAAGAGTAGCTAGGGAGAGGGGTTCCTTACATATGGAGGGAGGAACATCAGAATAACATCAGACCTGTCCACAGAAACCTGGCAAGCCAGAAAGGGCTGGTAAGACATATTCATGGTACTAAATGAGAATAACATGCAGACAAGAATACTTTATAAAGCAAGGCTGTCATTTAGAATGGATGGAGAGATAAAGAGCTCCCAGGACAGGCAGAAACTGAAAGAATATGTGACCACCAAGCCAGCCCTGTAAGAAATATTAATGGGGATTCTGTAAGCGAAGAGAGACCCCAAGAGTCACATAGATCAGAAAGAAACAGAGAAAATCTACAGAAACAGGGACTTTGCAGACAATACAATGGCACTAAATTCATATCCTTCAATAGTTACTCTGAATGTAAATGGGCTGAATGCTCCCATGAAAAGACACAGGGTTTCCAGATTGGATAAAAAAAGCAGGACCCATCCATGTGCTGTCTACAAGAGATTCATTTTGAACCTAAAGACACCTCCAGATTGAAAGTGAGGGGATGGAGAACTATTTACCACACTAGTGGACCTCAAACAAAAGCTGGGGTAGCAATCCTCATGTCAGACAAATTAGATTTTAAACCAAAGACTGTAGTAACAGATGTAGAGGGACACTATATCATACTTAAAGGGTGTATCCAACAAGATCTAACAATTGTAAATATCTATGCCTCCAACATGGGAGCAGCCAATTATATAAACCAATTTATAACCAAAATAAAGAAACATATTGATAATAATACATTTATAGTAGGAGACTTCAACACTCCACTAACAGCAATGGACAGATCATCTAAGCAGAAGATCAACAAAGAAACAAGAGCTTTGAATGACACATTGGACCAGATGGGCTTTGTAGATATATACAGAACATTCCATCCAAAAACAACAGAATACTCATTCTTCTCGAGCGCACATGAAACTTTCTCCAGAATAGACCACATACTGGGTCACAAATCAGGTCTCAATCGATACCAAAAGATTGAGATTATTCCCTTCATATACTCAGACCATAATGCTTTAAAACTGGAACTTAATCACAAGAAAAAATTTGGAAGAAATTCAACACTTGGAAGCTAAAGACACCTTTGCTTAAGAATGTTTGGGTCAACCAGGAAATCAAAGAACTTAAACAATTCATTGAAACTAATGAGAATGAAAACACATCAGTTCAAAACCTATGGGATACTGCAAAGGCGGTCCTAAAAGGGAAATACATAGGCATCCAAGCCTCTCTCAAAAACTTAGAAAAATCTGGAGAGGGGGGAAAAGATGGTGGAGGGGTAGGGGACCCTATTCCAACAGTTCCCTGGAATTGAGCTGGATATCTACCAGACCACTCTGAACACCCACGAAATCAGCCAGATATGCAAGAAGATAGATCTGGATCTCTACAAACAGAATATTGCAGGAGGTTGATTTCAAGGTACAAAGTGGGGAGCCGTGATTCCATAGGCAGATATCGGAGAATAAATGGCAGGGGGAGGGAGCCTGGCCGATGGGATCCTACACTGCCAGTGAG
Organism: Neomonachus schauinslandi; assembly: GCF_002201575.2. Classification (NCBI taxonomy): domain Eukaryota; kingdom Metazoa; phylum Chordata; class Mammalia; order Carnivora; family Phocidae; genus Neomonachus; species Neomonachus schauinslandi. The sequence goes on along the minus strand of NC_058409.1, from coordinate 82,728,177 downwards.
TGAGAGCCTCCTGCGCTGGGGACAGGACACAGACTTGCAGACTGGTAGCTGCAGGGAAAGGACCTTAGGGCAAACCCCCAGATGGAAACCGGAGCGGCGAGGCTGCGCGTGCAAACTGGGGGCAGCTGGCGGTTTTAGAATCACAAAGGGAAGAGATGTGCCCCAACCTGGAGGCGAGGACTGGGAGCATTGCAGAGGGGCGCACAACCCCGGATGCTGCAGTTTATAGCAGCACAGACAAAAATGGAGAGAGTGTGGCCGGGAGACCTCACTGAGGAACAGACTGCAATCTCTCTGCTCTGAGGCAGAGGGTTGGAACCGTCTCTTCTGCTCTGACTCTCGGAAGAGACATGGAAAGCCACAAGGGAAAGCCGCCAGAGAACAAAAGCCCCAAAAAACTGGTTTTCACTGAGCGCATCCCCCCCACAGGGGGCAGGGCAACTCTGCCCAAACAGAGTTGCCTGAGTAACAGAGCGGCAAGCCCCTCCCCCAGAAGACAGCCTGAGAAAACAAGAGGCCAGCAACCCTAAGGTCCCTAGAAAACAGGTGCATCTTGCTTAGGTTGTGGTCAATAATTTGGACTCTATACATTCCCTCAACCACCCCTCAACAGAATGACTAGGTGGAGGAACCCCCAAAATAGGAAAGACTCAGAGATTAAGACTTATGCCACAGATTTACAAATGGATTCAGATGTAACCAAGACGTCAGAGATGGAATTCAGGCTAGCAATTGTGAAGACAATAGCTAGAATGGAGAAATCGATTAATGGCAACATAGAGTCTCTAAGGGCAGAAATGAAAGCTGAATTGGTAGAACTTAAAAATGCTATCAATGAGATCCAATCTAATCTAGATGATCTAACATCTAGGGTAAGCAAGGCAGAAGAAGGAATTAGTGACCTGGAAGACCACTTAATAGATAAAAAGGGAAAAAAGGAGGTCAGGGAAAAACAACTCAGAATCCATGAAAATAGAATCACAGAAATAAGTGACACCATGAAATGTTCCAATGTCAGAATTATTGGAATCCCTGAGGGGGTGGAGAGAGAGAGAGGACTAGAAGATTTATTTGAGCAAATCATAGCTGAGAACTTCCCTAATCTGGGGAATGAAACAAGCATTCATGTCCTAGAGGCAGAGAGGACCCCTCCCAAGATCAAGGAAAACAGGCGAAGCCCCGGCATGTAATAGTAAAATTCGCAAATCTTAGAACCAAGGAAACCATCTTAAGGGCAGTTAGGTGGAAGAGACTCCTTATGAACAGAGGGAGGAACATCAGAATAACGTCAGACCTATCCACAGAGACCTGGCAAGCCAGAAGGGCCTGGCAAGACATTTTCAGGGTACTAAATAAGAAAAGCATGCAGCCAAGAATACTTTACCCAGCAAGGCTATCATTTAGAATGGATGGAGAGATGCAGAGCTTCCAAGACCGGCAGAAATGAAAGAATATGTGACCACTAAGCCGGCCCTGCAAGAAATATTAAGGGGGGTTCTATAAAAGGAGAAAGACCCCAAGAGTGATATAGAACAGAAATTTACAGAGACAATCTATAGAAATAAGGACGTCACAGGCAACATGATGACAATAAATTTATATCTTTCAAAAATCCCTCTCAACATGAATGGCCTAAATGCTCCCATAAAATGGCACAGGGTTGCAGATTGGATAAAAAGACAGGACCCATCCATATGCTGTCTACAAGAGACTCATTTTGAGCCTAAAGATACATCCAGACTGAAGGTGAAGGGATGGAGATCCATCTTCCATGCCAAAAGACCTCAAAAGAAAGCTGGGGTAGCAATTCTTACATCAGACTAATTAGATTTTAAACTAAAGACTGTAGTTAGAGACACAGAAGGACACTATATCATTCTTAAAGGGTCTATCCAACAAGAAGATCTAACAATTGTAAATATCTACGCCCCAAACATGGGAGCAGCCAACGACATAAACCAGCTGTTAACCAAAATAAAGAGACATATTGATAACAATATGTTAATAGTAGGAGACCTCAATACTTCACTCTCAGCAATAGACAGATCATCTAAGCAGAAAACCAACAAAGAAACAAGAGCTTTGAATGACACACTGGACCGGATGGACCTCATAGATATATACAGAACATTCCACCCTAAAACAAGAGAATACTCATTCTTCTTTGAGCGCACATGACACTTTCTCCAGAATAGACCACATACTGGGTCACAAATCAGGTCTCAGCCAATACCAAAAGACTGAGATTATTCCCTGCATATTCTCAGGCCATAATGCTTTAAAACTGGAACTCAATCACAAGAAAAAATTTGGAAGAAATTCAAACACTTGGAAGGTAAAGACCACTCTGCTCAAGAATGTTTGGGTCAACCAGGAAATCAAAGAAGAACTTAAATGGGATACTGCAAAGGCAGTCCTAAGGGGGAAATACATAAGCATCCAAGCCTCACTCAAAAAAATAGAAAAATCCCAAATTCACCAACTCTACACCTTAAAGAACTAAAAAAGCAAGACACAATGCCTAAGCCACACATTAGAAGATAAATAATTAAGATTAGAGCAGAGATCAATGAATTGGAAACCAGAAACTCAGTAGATCAGATCAACGAAACTAGAAGTTGGTTCTTTGAAAGAATTAATAAGATCGATAAACCACTGGCCAGACTTATCCAAAAGAAAAGAGAAAGGACCCAAATTAATAAAATTATGAATGAAAGGGGAGAGATCATGACTAACACCAAGGAAATAGAAACAATTATTAGAAATTATTATCAACAACTATATGCCAATAAACTGAGCAATCTGGATGAAATGGAGGCCTTCCTGGAAACCTTTAAGCTGCCAAGACTGAAACAGGAAGAAATTGACAACCTGAATAGGCCAATAAGCAGTAATAAGATTGAAGCCGTGATCAAAAACCTCCCAAAAAACAAGAGTCCAGGGCCTGATGGATTCCCTGAGGAATTCTACCAAACATTCAAAGAAATAATACCTATTCTCCTGAAGCTGTTTCAAAAAATAGAAACAGAAAGAAAGCTTCCAGACTCATTCGATGAGGCCAGCATCATCTTAATCCCCAAACCAGGCAAAGACCCCATCAAAAATGAGAATTTCAGACCAATATCCCTGATGAATATGGATTCCAAAATCCTCAACAAAATCCTAGCTAATAGGATCCAGCAATATGTTAAAAGGATCATCCACCATGACCAAGCAGGGTTTATCCCTGGGATGCAAGGGTGGCTCAACATTCACAAATCAATCAATGTGATAGAACACATTAATAAGAGGAGAGAGAAGAACCATATGGTCCTCTCAATTGATGCAGAAAAAGCATTTGACAAAATACAGCAGCCTTTCCTGATGAAAACTCTTCAGAGTATAGGGATAGAGGGAACATTCCCCAAGTCCATAAAATCCATCTATGAAAAACCCACAGCGAATATCATCCTTAATGGGGAAAACCTAAGAGCCTTTTCCTTAAGCTCAGGAACACGTCGAGGATGCCTACTCTCACCACTATTGTTCAACATAGTACTAGAAGTCCTAGCAACAGCAATCAGACAACAAAAAGAAATAAAAGGTATTCAAACTGGCAAAGAAGAAGTCAAACTCCCTCTTTGCAGATGATGTGATACTTTATGTGGAAAACCCAAAAGACTCCACCCCCAAATTACTAGAACTCATCCAGCAATTCAGTAATGTGGCAGGATACAAAATCAATGCACAGAAATCAGTTGCTTTCTTATACACTAACAATGCAACTGTAGAAAGAGAAATTAGAGAAATGATTCCATTTACAATAGTACCAAAAACCATAAGATACCTCGGAATAAATCTAACCAAAGAGGTAAAGGACCTATACTCTAGGAACTACAGAACACTCATGAAAGAAATTGAAGAAGACACAAAAAGATGGAAAAACATTCCATGTTCATGGATTGGAAGAATAAACATTGTTAAAATGTCTATGCTACCCAGAGCGATCTATACCTTCAGTGCCATCCCAATCAAAATTCCAATGACATTTTTCAAACTGCTGGAACAAACAATCCTAAAATTTGTATGGAATCAGAAAAGACCACAAATCTCCAAGGAAATGTTGAAAAAGAAAAACAAAGCTGGGGGCATCACGTTGCCCGATTTCAAGCTATATTACAAAGTCGTAATCACCAAGACAGCATGGTACTGGCACAAAAATAGACATATAGACCAATGGAACAGAATAGAGAACCCAGATATGGACTCTCAACTTTATGGTCAAATAATCTTCGACAAAGCAGGAAAAAATATGCAATAGAAAAAAGACAGTCTCTTCAATAAATGGGCTGGGAAAATTGGACAGCCACATGCAGAAGAATGAAACTCGACCATTCTCTAACACCATACACAAAGATAAACTCCAAATGGTTGAAGGACCTCAATGTGAGACAGGAATCCATCAAAATCCTAGAGGAGAACATAGGCAGTAACCTCTTTGGCATTGGCCACAGCAACTTCTTTCAAGATACATCTCCAAAGGCTAGTGAAACAAAAGCAAAAATGAACTTTTGGACTTTATCAAGATAAAAAGCTTCTGCACAGCAAAGGAAACACTCAACAAAACAAAGAGGCTACCCACAGAATGGGAGAAGATATTTGTAAATGACACTACAGATAAAGGGCTGGTATCCAAGATCTGTAAAGAACTTCTCAAACTCAACACCCAAAACACAAATAATCAAGTCAAAAAATGGGCAGAAGACATGAACAGACACTTCTCTGAAGAAGACATACAAATGGCTAACAGACATATGAGAAAATGTTCATCTCCTTAGCCATCAGGGAAATTCAAATCAAAACCACATTGAGATACCACCTTACAACAGTTAGAATGGCAAAAATTGACAAGGCAAGAAACAACAAATGTTGGAGAGGTTGTGGAGAAAGGAGAACCCTCTTACACTGTTGGTGGGAATGCAAGCTGGTACAGTGTGGAGGTTCCTCAAAAAATTAAAAATAGAGCTACCCTATGACCCAGCAATTGCACTACTGGGTATTTACCCCAAAGACACAGATGTAGGGAAAAGAAGGGCCATATGCACCCCAATGTTCATAGCAGCAATGTCCGCAATAGCCAAACTGTGGAAAGAGCCGAGATACCCTTTAACAGACTAATGGATAAAGAAGATATGGTCCATATATACAATGGAATATTACTCAGCCATCAAAAGGGATGAATACCCGACTTTTACATCAACATGGATGGACTGGAGGAGATTATGCTAAGTGAAATAAATCAAGCAGAGAAAGTCAATTATCATATGGTTTCACTTATTTGTGGAACATAAGGAATAGCATGGAGGACATTAGGAGAAGTAAGGGAAAAATGACGTGGGGGGGAAATCGGAGGGGTAGATGAACCATGAGAGACTATGGACTCTGAGAAACAATCTGAGGGTTTTAGAGGGGAGAGGGGTGACGGGATGGGTTAGCCCAGTGGTGGGTATTAAGGAGGGCACGTACTGCGTGGAGCACTGGGTGTTATACAAAAACAATGAATCGTGGATCACTACATCAAAAACTAATGATGTATTGTATGGTGACTAACATAACATAATAAAATTAAATAAATAAATAAATAAATAAATAAATAAATAAATAAATAAAGTTAAAAAAAAAAACTTAGAAAAATCCCAAAAGCACAAGCTAACCTTATACCTAAAGGACCTGGAGAAAGAACAGCAAATAAAGCCTAAACCAAGCAGGAGAAGAGAAATAATAAATATTAGAGCAGAAATCAGTGAACTAGAAACCAGAAAAACAGTAGAACAGATCAATGAAACTAGAAGCTGATTCTTTGAAAGAATTAATAAGACCGATAAACCTCTGGTCAGACTTATCCAAAAGAAAAGAGAAAGGACCCAAATTAATAAAATCATGAATGAAAGGGGAGAGATCACAACTAATACCAAGGAAATAGAAACAATTATTAGAAATTATTAACAGCAACTATTTGCCAAAAAATTAAGCAATCTGGAAGAAATGGATGCATTCCTGGAAACTTACACTCTACCAAGACTGAAACAGGAAGAAATAGACAATCTGAACAGACCAAATAACCAGTAAGGAAATTGAAGCAGTCATCAAAAACCTCCCAAAAAACAAGAGTCCAGGGGCGCCTGGGTGGCTCAGTTGGTTAAGCGACTGCCTTCGGCTCAGGTCATGATCCTGGAGTCCCAGGATCGAGTCCCACACGGGCTCCCTGTTCAGCGGGGAGTCCGCTTCTCCCTCTGACCCTCCCCCCTCTTGTGCTCTCTTTCATTCTCTCTCTCAGATAAATAAATAAAATCTTTAAAAAAAAACAAAAACAAAAACAAGAGTCCAGGGCTTCCCAGGAGAATTCTACCAAACATTTAAAGAAGAAATCATACCTATTCTTTTTTTTTTTTTTTTGACAGAGAGCACAAGTAGGCAGAGAGGCAGGCAGAGGGAGAGGCAGAGGGAGAAGCAGGCTCTCCGCTGAGCAGGGAGCCCGATGCGGGGCTCGATCCCAGGACCCTGGGATCATGACCTGAGCCAAAAGCAGACGCTTAATGACTGAGCCACCCAGGTGCCCCGAAATCATACCTATTCTATTGAAGCTGTTCCAAAAAATAGAAATGGAAGGAAAACTTCCAAACTCGTTCTATGAGGCCAGCATTACCCTGATCCCAAAACCAAAGACCCCATCAACAAGGAGAATTACAGACCAATATCCCTGATGAACATGGATGCCAAAATACTCAACAAGATCCTTGCCAGTAGGATCCAAGAGTACTTTAAAAGGATTATTCACCATGATCAGGTGGGATTTATTCCTGGGCTGCAAGGGTGGTTCAACGTTCGGAAATCCATCAACATGATAGAGCACATTAATAAAAGAAAAGACAAGAACCATGATCCTCTCAATTGATGCAGAAAAAGCATTTGACAAAATACAGCATCCTTTCCTTATGAAAACTCTTCAGAGTATAGGGATAGAGGGAACATACCTCAATATCATAAAAGCCATCTATGAAAAGCCCACAGCGAATATCATTCTCAATGGGGGAAAACTGAGAGCTTTTTCCTTAAGGTCAGGAATACGACAAGGATGCCCACTCTCACCATTATTGTTCAGCAGAGTACTAGAAGTCCTAGCCTCAGCTATCGGATAACAAAAAGAATAAAAGCCATTCAAATTGGCAAAGAAGAAGTCAAACTCTCCCTCTTTGCAGATGACATGATACTTTGTGTGGAAAACTCAAAAGAATCCACCTCCAAATTACTAGAACTCATACAGCAATTCAGCAACATGGCAGGATACAAAATCAATGCACAGAAATCAGTTGCATTTCTATACACTAACAATGTAACTGAAGAAAGAGAAATTAAGGAATTAATTCCATTTACAATGGCACCAAAAACCATAAGATACCTCGGAATAAGCCTAACAAAAGAGGTAAAGGATCTATACTTTAGAAACTATAGAACACTTATGAAAGAAATTGAGGAAGATACAAAGGGATGGAAAAATATTCCATGCTCATGGATTGGAAGAATAAACATTATTAAAATGTCTATGCTGCCCAGAGCAATCTACACTTTCAATGCCATCCCTATCAAAACACCATTGGCATTTTTCACAGAGCTGGAACAAACAATCCTAAAGTTTGTATGGAACCAGAAAAGACCCTGAATCACCAGGGAATGTTGAAAAAGAAAACTAAAGCTGCGGACATCGCAATGTCTGTCCGCAGGCATTACCAGCTCTATTACAAAGCTATAATCATCAAGACAGCATGGTATTAGCACAAAAACAGACACATAAATCAATGCAACAATATAGAGATCCCAGAAATGGACCCTCAACTCTATGGTCAACTAATCTTTGACAAATCAGGAAAGAATATCCAATGGAAAAAAGACAGTCTCTTCAGTAAATGGTGCTGGGAAAATTGGACAGCCACATGCAGAAGAATGAGACTGGACCATTCTCTTACAACATACACAAAGATAAACTCAAAATGGATGAAACAGCTAAATGTGAGACAGGAATCCATCAAAATCCTAGAGAACATAGGCAGTAACCTCTTCGACATTGGCCACAGTAACTTCTTTCAAGACACTTCTCTAAAGGCAAGGGAAGCAAAAGGAAAAATGCACTTTTGGGACTTCATCAAGATAAAAAGCTTCTGCACAGCAAAGGAAACAGTCAACAAAACTAAACTGAAGTCTGTAAGCAAGTGTCACAATTCGAATTCAGCTCTAATTCATTTGCTTATACCAAGGAAACAAGGCTAAGTAACATTAGAAGCTTAAATTAAAACAAAAAAATTTAAATAGAGTTACACCAGAATAATCAGGACATAGGACTTATGGTGGTCACGTGTCCTTATAGCAAATAATGCAAAATGGAAGCCGTGGCAAATGAAAAGAGAAGGCTCCTGAACTGGCTTAGCAGTTGCTTGAGCAACTCTGCTTGGCCCAGACAAAAGATGAAATGTAGGGTAGAGGAGTTCCCCATCTTCCCCTCCTCCTTCTCCCGTTACCTCATCACAAACTGAATGTAATTAAGAGCAGTTAGTACTCAGAGAGGCTGGGGAACCTGCATTAACCCCCATACAAAGTCAGCCTGCTAAGAATTTGTTGGATTATCCAGAGCGTTGAAAAGTGCATGGTAGTTGTCAAAAAGGAATAGTTATAAACTCATAATTGACAGATTAGAAATAAAAGTATTCATTTGGTACTTAACATTGATTTTGTTTTTAACCATTGCTCTAAATGGGGTATTAGTTATTTTAAGGTTAAAAAATCTAGCCAGTGAACTACATGCTGTTTTATAAATGAAGAAATATAGTTGGTATGTAAAATCACAAAAGTAAGGAATGAATATGGTATCTCTGCTGGCCTCCCATGTCCAAACCTGAAGAAAACCTGGATGTTGGCCTCATGTTATGCTGAACCAACTGTCTGGCCATGGGTTCCAGTACAGAGCTATACATGAAGGTCTACTTGCGGAAGTATCAGTTCTCCATTCTTTCTACTCCCTTTCCACATTGCACCTCCTCAGAGGTAACCAGTTTCTTTAACATTAGAATTATACTTCCTTTTTTTTTGCAGAAATTAGAAGATGCATGTATAGTTTCTCATATTCCCTATTTTCTTATATGAAAGGTGTATACTCTCTCTCTCTCTCCTTTCCCTCTGTACACACATATACAAACTTGATCCTGTTGAGAGAGTATTCCTTACTTCCTATTTTTGAGTGTTTTTATTGTGAATGGGTTTTTTATTTTGAAATAGGTTTTTTTCAGTATCAATGAAAATGACCATGTGATTTTTAAATTTCTTTGTATCATATACTAATAGATTTCTTAAAATTGAAAAAACCTTGCATTCTTAGGATAAATCCTATGTGCTCATGGCATATTTTTTAATGTGGTATTAGATTCTGCTCACTAATATTTATTTAGTATTTTGTATCATCACTAAGAGGATATTGGTTTTGTAGTTCTCTTTTTTTGTGCTGTCATTTGCCTTCCTTCCATGCCCATTACTTTCTATCTGACCATTTTTACTTTCTTTTTACTTTATTCTCTTATTTATATTCCTGTCTTCTATGCCTATTAAATTTTTATGTGAGTCTCTTCTCCCTTGGCCACTTTATAATGTATCATTTTTGGTTTGGGGATATTTTTGTCTTTTTCATCCATTTCCTTCCTGAATTCAATCAACTCTCTATTTCTTCCAATTCTCATCCTTTTCTGTTCTTCATGTTTGAATTTCTGACTTAAATGGTTTTCTTATATCTTTGAATGCTTGAATGAGTATATATGATTCTGTTTGGAGTGTTGACTTAAAATTTCTTCTGCTTCTCGTGGGAGGTGGGTTCTTACTCAGTTGGTATATGTAAAAATTTACCTCATTTTGTGCAATGGCTCTGTATGAATTTGATGATATTTCTTTTCATTTTTTATGGTATTGGGGTGATTTGTAAGATTCCTCACTTAATGGCTGTATCTTCTAGCTATATAGCAAGGTCCATATGCTTTAGAAGTTATTCTGATGATTTGTTTTAGTAGTTAGAGGAAGAGCTGTAAGTCCTTCAGTGTTGCATTTCTCCTCAATCTTGCAGGATGCTCAGTTTTTCACCATTTGCTTCTTTTTCCCTTCACAACCCAATTACAGGGTGCTTCCCCTTTCCTTTTTCTTTTTTTTCCCCCTTAAACAATATGTTTTGAATGATACCCTTTTAGTAACTCTTGATCCTTCTAATCACACATACTCTGAAGTCCTTTCCCTAAGTCCATGTTATGCTCTGTCTGGACACTGTTATCATATTATCATATAGAAGGTGAACTTTGTCTCTTTGATGGCAGTTTCTGATGAACCTTAAGCCCTCTTGCTAGTTTTCCTTTTTTGGATTTCCTGGAGCATTTCTCAGTCTGCTTTTGCTCACTCAGCCTTGTGACAGTGTAGGGGTTGAGCCAGAGAATGAGAGATCATGCACTGGGATGTGGTGACTTTTCTCTTTCTAGTCACAGTCATTTTAAAGTTTTGGCATTCTCTGTCTTCAGGTTATGCTGAGAATATTGTTTTATGTAGATTTACATATCCTATCTTATTGTTTGGAATCATTTGAGGAAAAAATATCAGGAGGAAAGTAGTTAGGCAGCTGTCAGTATTTTCAGCCACCCAGAAGTCCCCAGTTATTGTGGTTTTGAAGTTCTTATCTGCTAACTTCAATTATGTGGATCATCTGTGTATTTGCTTCTGTTGTTTTTTTCCCTCTTGATTATTGGTCATATGACCTTGCCTCTTCGCACGTGTAGTAACTCTTGATTGTAGATAGGATACTGTGTATAAAAGACCCATAGATGTTCCATATATTTTATATTCCACAAGAAAAATTTTCTCCTTCTACTCCTGCTATGGATGAACTGTGTCCTCCCAAAATTCATATATTGAAGTGTAACTCTCAATGTGATTGTATTTAGAATTGGGGTCTCTAAGAAAGTAATCAAGATTAAATGAGGTCCAAAAGTGGGGCCTTAATCTGAAAGGATTAGTGCCCTTATAAGAAAGAACCCTCCCCCTTCTCCCCGTGATCTCATGTACTAAGGAAAGGCCATATAAGGGCACAGTGAGAAGGAGATCATCAGCAAGCCAGGAAGAAAATTCTCACCAGAAATCGAATTGGCCAGAAGCTGGATCTTGTACTCTCAGCCTCTGGATCTGTGAGAAATAAATTTTTGTTTATATAAACTACCCAGTCAGTCTACAGTACTTTGTCATGGCAGCCCATGCAGACTAATATGCCTCTATTAGGCAGAGAATGGGGCCTAATCACATATATCCAATCAGGAAGTAGACTGGGGTAACATTTTAGTAAGATTCAATCTACTTATGGTTTGATCACAGGTCTGGCACCAGGTTATCCCAGGCTTTTCACTGGAGGCATGGTGGTTTGGGGCCTCTTCAGTACTGAAAGGCTGCAGGAGATACATTTCTGCTTTTCAGAAGTTTTCAGCTTACTTGTTGTTTGCCTGTCACATGCAAGTTCAATATTTGACAAATGTCTTCAGCAGGAGACTGGCCATGTGTTTGAGATAAACCTCTTACCTGCTGAGAATTTATTTTCTAAGCTCTGGGAGACTGTGGGAGATTCGCATACTCTGGGGAGAACCAGGCATACAGTTGAGGCTTCTCAAGTTTTTAGTGCTCCCCAAGATTACCAGAAGCTTTACTGGTTGCTCTTCTTCCTGCAGAGCCCCTCTGCCTTGCTCGAGCCCAAGCATCAGTGCATTCCCCAAACTGACCAATGCCATAAGAGAAAAACAGCTGGTTATCATCAGATCACCTCAGATCACTCTCTCTCTCCAGACATTTGATTCACTTAGCCTTCATTGCTTTCACCTCTCTCCGATACTTCTGAAAATGATTTTTGTAATATTTTCCATTTGTTCGAGTAAGAATATTGACCTACTGTTATTAGTACTATACTGCTCCGAAGCAGAAGTCCTTCTCTGCACAATTTCTAATATTTACAACAACCCTTGCCTTCCAGAAGGGTTTCACAAAACTGAAACATGTTTGTTGGAATGAGCAAATAAATACATAATGCCGATTTTGCCTGCTTCTTGATCTTAACTGGGTCAGGTTTGCCACTCTGTTGGGCAAGGCAAAGTAGACAATGCTATTTTGATAAAACATCAAAAGGGCTAAGGCCAAGATTCAGGAATATGTGTCAAAGGCCATATTTTTGAAGCACAAACTAATCAGACCCTGACAGTTTAGGTTCTTGGACTTTCAGCTTTTATTTTCACCAGTTTTTGCTTCTCAAGTTCTCCTCTACCACTCCAAGGTGGGAAGCAGTGGGTGAGATATTTGCTTACTAGCTTGTCATCTGTCTTCCTAACTGGACTCCATGAGGGCAGAGACTTTGTTGTGTGTGCTATTTTATTCTCAGGATCCAGCATGGTGCCCAAACCATAGTAGGTGCTCAGATCATTTGGATGAATGAGTACTAAGTGAATGAATAGAACTACGTTCTTCCACAGTTTGGTTTGCCAGCAGGTCAGTCTGATTAACTGCATAAATTAGAAATAAAACAAGACTTGGTAGAGATAATTGACAATAACTAACATTGATACACATCCTGTTTATTGACTTTGAGAACTTGAGAACTACTTTAGCAATAACTTTCACCTAAAAGAAACAGAAGTTCAAGGATATATTCTTTTATATGGTACAAAATAATAATCATTTATAAGATTAGATTATCCTAAAATCCCTCAAATAAAATAAAATCCTGTCCATCAAAGTAAGAAGAACTTTGCAGAAAATAAACCATAAGCAAAACTTCAAAATGTAGATAACCTAGGAAATACTCTCAACTTGTAGTGCTAACTCTAATTACTGGCCACTTTGAACCTGGCATAGGAACTTCATCAATAGTTGTATTTACACATACCAACACCAATAAGATTATACAAATTGAACCAAGGGCAGAAGTTATTTTGAAGAAACTGAAGTTAACCTTGTATATTATTTACCACTTCATTTTTCTCCTCTGGAAAATATCTTCCACAAGATTTTTGTAAAAACAGCATAATTTTCTTAAAAATTGCAAGACTATATGAAATGATTGATTTTTACTAAAAATCTGGGGAGAAAATAAATCAGTTTTGGATGTCTGTAAGTGAAATAATAATAATGAAAAATATTATAATGTACATTTTATTTATATGTTGTTGAAAATGTTCAACAGCAGGATAATTGGCCATAGGGGATAATTCACGTTAAATAATCCAAAAGTCCATTCCCTTACAATTTAATTTTCTAAGTCAATCACAAACGATGCAATCGTGAGAGGAGCCATAGAGTATGAAGTAAAGCATATGGGCTTTGGAATCAAATAGTTTTAAATTCAAATCTTTGCCCTAGTGTTACTTGCAATGTAACTAACTTCTCTGAATGTCATTGTCTTCATTTGTAAAATGAGAATTATTGAGAGAGCTCAGAGGAGTCATCTGTAGTATAGGAAGATAACTAGGGCTAACTAGTAGAAATAGCAGTTTATCTACTAAAGGAGAGGAACTGCATAGATCAACACAGAGAGAGACAAAGACAAGAAAAGAATGAGGCAGAACTATGATATGATCAGCATTCTTTTAACCACACGATGGGAAATCTCAGGAGCAAAGTGGGACTATGGCCAGATAGAAATAAAGGTCTTGGTCAAAAGTACATAATTATACACTACATCAGCTCTCCTGACAATAGGATCTATGCTTTAACATGATAACATTACAAGGAAAACGATTCCTTATAATTGTATTCATTTTGCCCTAAGAATTATCTGGGAGAGAGTTTGGAAGGGAATGAGGTCATACACAAAGATGTATGTCAAGATGGAAAATATGATGATGCAGGAAAGGTTACCATGTTCTTGAGCCCTGGGAGAGCAACTGGTACTGACCTGAGGCTTCTTAGGGCTGAGTTTGGTGAGAGGCAGAGGTAAGTAATAGATCAGGTAGTTGCACATCTACATTTTGCCACCTAGTCTAATCACACTGCTGCTCGGGAGGAAACCCCAGAAATCAGGAGTCCTGGACCTTGGGAAGTGGGGGGTGCCCACCTTCCTGGTGCCTGCTTGTAGAAGTCTGGAACATGCAGGCCTCCTAGAGGGCCCTCCCGGCCCTCACAACTGCCTCAGAGGATGGGGCCTGCCTGCGGGCAGCAAGAGAACAGGATGGTTCCTTAGGATAACTGTGCCAACCTCACAGAATGTTCTGAATATTAATTGAAAAAACTTATAAAAGTACTTAGCACATTAGTGCCTAACAAGTGGTTTTCTTACTACCTCTTTTAGCATTTACCATAGGTAACACATTTACTTTAAAAAAATATTAAAGTGTTTTTTTATTTTATTTTAAAACTTAGCCTACCCATCAGGGCAATATTAGATATATGTTTGTATGTCACCAAAACCAGATAAATCAATATACAGTTGTCCCTTGAACAGCACAGGTTTGAACTGTGCAGGTCCACTTATATGTGGATTTTTTTTGGAAAATATAGTACAGCACAGTAAATGTATTTTCTCTTCCTTATGATTTTTCTAATATGATTATCCAACTTTTTCTTTTGTCTAGCTTACTTTATTATAAGAAGACAGTATATAATACATATAACATACAAAACATGTGTTAATCAACTGTTTATATTATTGATAAAGCTTCCTCTCAACAGTAGATTATTAAGTAGTTAAGTTTTGGGGGAGTCAAAATTTCTGAGGATTTTTCAACTGTGTGGGGGATGGGTGCCCTTAACCCTCATACTGTTCAGGGGTAAACTGTTTTTAACTTGCAAACTAGTTTCTGCTTTAAACTGCTTGCCCAAAATTCAGTCTATCATTTGGGGGCTAGGAGTTTTCAAATGAAAACATTAAAAATATCACTGAGACTTTTAGAGTAAGGAAAACAAAAAGCCCTCTAATATTTGGCTTGCTCAGCCCTCTCTGCCTATAGACAGTGAGAACATGTCTTGCTAAGCTGTGTGTATTGAGTCTGCAGCTCCTGAAAAATTCTCTTGTTCTTGCTGTTGAAGGAAGTAATGAGTGAATGAATAAAGAGCAAAAGAAAAGCCAATTAGAAAGTGTTTCTACCCTGGGGGTTTCAGACCTTCACTTTTAGGAACGATGCTTCTCTTTCCAGCTCTAAATATTAAGTAAACCATGCAAAACAGAACTACTTACTCATGAAATCTCCCTGAAACCCAAAGTGTTTTTTCAAGGGAAACAAGCAGGATGAAAGAGATTATGAGGAAGAGACTAGAGTGTTGTGATGAAGTCAGTGCACCATGTTTATTGGATTATTTTAAATGGCTGTGATCTTTAAAATAAAGGATTGCACTTTATTACAGCAACTGAAAATGCCATTAACTTTGCAAGCATTTAACTGTTTCTGGTCTCAGGATTTCATAATAGAATTTACTTTTCATTAAGAAATAAAATTTTAGGGGTGCCTGGGTGGCTCAGTCATTAAGCATCTGCCTTCAGCTCAGGTCATGATCCCAGGATCCTGGGATGGAGCCCTGCATCGGGCTCCCTGCTCTGCGGGAAGCCTGCTTCTCCCTCTCCCACTCCCCCTGCTTGTGTTCCCTCTCTCGCTGTGTCTCTCTCTGTGAAATAAATAAATAAAATCTTAAAAAAAAAAAAGAAATAAAATTTTAAATCATTCTAGGCTATAGTTTCCTCAAAACATATTTCAGTTGTTCACTAAAAACCAAAGAAAGGGGCAAGGCTGAATCTTGTGGACTGCACAGCTAAGGATTTATGGGGCTAAATGGTCACTGTCCCTAATAACCTATAATTTTTGGACAAAGATATACAAAATCACTGGAAAAAAAGTTGATTGCTGTTTTCCTGAATTAGAACTCTTAGTAGCAAGTGACAGGAACACACATCAAAGTGCTGTAAAAAGAAATAGAGCAAGAGAGAGAGAACAACAAAAGGAATTTATGACTTAATTATCTAGGTAGTATGTAGCTCTCACTTCAGGCATGGCCGGGTCCAGAGTTTGACACAATATTGGGATTCAGTTTTCCTCCATTTCTTTACTCAGATTTTCTCTGTATTGGATTAACTCTTAGGTGTTTTCAGTGCTGTGGACCTTACAAACTCTATAGAGCCTTAAGTACTCCCAGCTTCAAATCAAGAAAGGAAGGGAGGCAGGGAGGGAGTGGGGGGAGGGAGGGAGGAAAGAAGGAATAAGGGAGGAATAAAAAGGAGGGATTTTTTTTCCCCCCCGGTGGTCCCAACGGAAGTCCCAAAATTGAGTCTCAGTGGTCTAGCTGGAGTAATGTGACCAGTGACATCCAGGATGTGGAAGTCTCTTTTTGTCTAGTTCTAGATCATATTCTATATCACCCCAGAGGTCAGAAGGTACAGTGTGAAGTCCCTCCAATCCTTATGTTATTTGTTTACAATTACTGTAACTATGTGTGTTTCTTCTTACCCAGGCCTGGCCTCTCTACCATGTTTAAGTTCTGCCTTTGGGTGAATCATTCCTAAGTAGTCAGCTTGTATTGTTATGCCAGTGATACACACCTAGCTTTATCTCTTTCTCAAGCTTATCACAACTTGGCTTGCTGTATATTAAAATTTGGCTCTGCATGGAATGCCATGATAATTTGGGTTGTTGCAAGAAAGGAAAATGTGTGGTGGAGATAACATCATTGGGAAGATATGTGTTACTTTGCTTTGAGGGACGAGTCTGATTCCTCCATGCATGGAACTTAATTGGATTTTAAAGTTGCTATTGCTGAAGCATAGCTATAGAAAACTTTGGGGTATAGTATGAGTTTGTCTTTCTGTTATTAATAGATAAAGGGAATATAATATTAGTCTATTTAGTGAATTTGTTTGTTTCTGAACATATTTCATGATTCATGACACAGAAGGCAAGGGTCAGTAAGGGAGCCATATCAGCAGTTCTGCCTCCAGAAACTTCTGAAGGAAGGACATTTGCACCATGTGGCATGGCAATGAGAAAGATGCAGATTTGAAATTATAAAATTAGGTTTGTATTTTGGTCCTACCCTTATTATTTGTAGGGCCCTGGACAATTTACTTAATCATCATATAACCCTCCATTTCTTTACCTATCAAGTAAGAGTAACAACATATGTCTTACTTAATTGTCTTAGTCTATTCGAAACTAAGCCACGACAAAATACCACAGACTGGGTGGCTGATAAATAACAGAAATTTATTTATCACAGTTCTGGAGGCTGAAAGTCCAAGATCATGGTGCCAGTATGGTCAGATGAGGTCCTTCTTCCATGTCACAGACTTCTCATTGTGTTCTCACCTGGAAGAAGGAGCTAAAGAGCTCTCTGGAGCCCCTTTTATTGTGTCACTGGTCACCAGTCCTATTCATGAGGTTTCATCCTTGTGAACTAACTACTTCCCAAAGGCCTGACTTCCTGATTCTATCATCTTTAGTGGTTAGGATTTCAACATATGAATTTGTGGGAGGGGCTGGGAGACACAAACATTCAGACCATAGCACTAACTTACAGGGCCAGTTTGAGGTTGGAATAGAATAAACCACTTATATTACACTTATTCATTCCCACATCTCTCCTATAAATGAAATGCCTTCATAGAAAGCCAACAACTTTGTTGGATGAATAGATATATAAATGAACAAATGGATGAATGAATTAATGCTAGTCATAGAGGGAAATAGAAAATATTGTTCAGCACTGACTCAGGGAAGTTCTGAGATTGACAATATTTTAACAGTATTTCAGAATGTAGAATCCCTGTATTTGACTCTGAACACTTTTTTTTTTTTTTTTTTTTTAGGTTTCTCTTAGTAGACTAAGAAGCTAAAGATCAAGATCTGGAAAGAATAGCAAATCTCTTAGTGAAAAAACAGCCAAGAAAATTACTGCTCTCCTAGCTCAAAGAGAAACATTAATTAAAGGTAAGACACAGGCAAGAAATAAAATGGAGAACTTGTAAGAGTAAATTATATTATAATTAACACTTAGTAATTCTAAATTTTAGAGCATGACTATCTTGTTGCAGAGGCCCTAAAATTAAAGTATTTCTAAAGGAAGCCTTTGAAATCCCTAAAGATGACTTTTTACCTTTTTATAAAGGTTCTTTTCATCCCTATCAGATTCTCTGCACAAGTTCATATGATAGAGCATATACGATCTGTAGTTTGGGAAAATGGGAATGGATTTAGGTAAACCTGAGACTACCTGCTTATTTACAATGACATCAACTGGGGTGGGGGAGGGTCTCCACTATGGAAAAATACTCCATAAGTGTGATTATTTGATCTCCAGAATTATGCATCTTTGTTTAATCATTTCTGGTGAGAAAAATGTCTCTCTGATTACTGTTTTTAAATCATGGCAAACATAGATTCCAATATGTATACAAAATTGTGTATGTGTGTTTGAATAGGGAAGTCAACTGGGGAGAGGGGAGTGATACAGAAGGATTTTGAGACAGGTACTATACTATATTATACTCTTCTTGGTTCTTCTGATTAACATATTTGTATTCTATTACTCATGGCTATAACTACATTGAGCGCATAATAGAAACATTCTCACATGTTCATCCAGCCATAAGTACAAGCATGAGACAAATTACCACCAAGAACTTCTGCCATTTGTGTCAGGGAAGAGAAATACATGGAACTGGGAAGAAGTCTCTGTGATCACATTTGGATTTTCTCAGAATACCTTGTAGGTGGGGGATGTTTCTCAGCTCTGTGCCAAAGATTTAGAACCTGGAGGTGGTGGGGGAATAGAGAGGTAGAATCTTGGCTCCCACCTCCACCCCTCTACTAGAAATATTCTGTTTCACCTTCCTAGCCCAGAGTACAGGGAAGAATCCAAAGTTACCACAACAATTTGTTGACTGGTAGCAAAGGTAATAGTGTACTGGGCTGGGAGTGGTAAGCGAGGATAAGGATCTTCATTGCTCTTTCCCATTCATGGGCATAATCACTAACCCTATGGCTTGGCTGGAGGAGACAACCAGTAGTGAAGTCATTACAGAAATAAACTTAGTAACCCAGTGGAAATTGGCTAAAAACATGAGCTGAGAATTCACATATACATGAAAAGCAAATGACTTTTAAACACATGAAAATAAACTAGGTCTCTCTAACAAAGAAAATAAGACAAACTAAAACTATAGTGAGATACCATTTTCATGTGACTGATTAAGACCCGAACATTTTAAGGTTCAGTGGATGGATGAGGGTGAAGGCATTATTATTGGTGGAAATGGAAATTGATAAAATTTTTAGAAGTCTGTTTGGACATATCTACCAAAATATAAAGTGAACATAGCAAAAGTTATAATGCACACACATCTCTAGGGCTTTCTTACAGATATAATCACCCTAAACTGCAAAACCTTATGTACAATGATATTTATTATAGCACAAATACTGTTTGGAAGAACAAAAGAATGCAGGCAATCTAAACATCTGACAATAGTAAAATGCTTATGCCTGTACAATAGGATATCATGCAGTCATTAAGAAGAGGGGTGTTCTGATACAGACTGATTTCCAAGATATTTTGCTAAAGGAAGTAATGGAGGTACTGGGATATTCTGCCACTCTTCCTCATTCACTGCCCTCAGGCTTTTCCCTCCTGATAAGAGAGATAGGCTGGACTCAGATAAGCTGGATTCATTTCAGCCTCAGGGCCTTTGTACTTGCTATCTCTTCTGCCTGAATGTCTTACGACTTTCCCATGGCTGGCTTCTGCACATTTTTTAGGTTTTATTGCAAATCCCTCCTCTTTAGAGAGAACTTCGACCTGCTAGTAGCCATATCTCACTGGCGGAATCAGCCTCTTTTGCTGGGAACTGTGTGATATTACTAACATGTTTGTGAAATGGAGTCTGTAATAGCTACAGTGCCCCAACTCCATCACTTGTGTTGAGTTACCCAGGTTGATTTTCTTCATAGGACATAGCACTACTTAAAAACATCTCATTTTAAAAAATTGTTCTATAGGTTTATCACCAACCCTTCCCTCTTGCACACACTTCAACTAATTAGGATGTAAGGTCCAAAAGAACAGGAATTTTGTCATGTTCATCCTTATGCCTCCAATATTTAGAGCTGTGCCAAATACAGAGAGTAGGTTTTTTAAGATTTTAATTATTTGAGAGAGAGAGAGTGAGCGGGGAGAGGGGCAGAGGAAGAGGGAGAAGCAAACTCCCTGCTGAGCAGGGAGCCCAATGCGGGGCTTGATCCCAGGACCCTGGGATCATGACCTGAGCCAAAGGCAGATGCTTAACTGACTGAGCTACCCAGGTACCCCCAGAGAGTAGGTTCTTAATAAATGTTGAATAAATGTGTGAATAAAGAAGATTCCCATATATGCAAAAAATATTTCTGGAAAGTGCCCAGAAAAATGTTAGGCCAGTTCTTCCAGAGGAGGATCAGGTAGGAAACTCATGTTCTGGTTTCAGCATGGCAGAAAAACTAGGTGAGACACCATGCCTGACCTAGGTCTGCTGATAGATAAGGAGGTGTTACTTTGCTCTTGCAGGATAGTCAGTATGGTAATGCTTCCTGAATAGCCTTCACTTTATATTCATGCAAGAACTGCATTACCTGCTGTGAAAGCAGAATTGTCACCTCGCACTGAAAATCAAGGAATAATCAGAAGCTATTTCTCAGCTCCAAGCCTACCTTCTCTACTGGTGCATTGGGATTACTCAAACTATATCTCCAAGATGTCCTTGCCAATTGGCTTCCTATTAGGTTCTACCAATGGGGTTACCAGAGGAATACTGGAAACAGCTAGGAGAGGAGGAGGGGTTTATCTCCTCTTTTCTATTTCCTGTGAGCAATCTTCAATGATAGCCCACAATAATAATTGGCTACAACTTCCACCTTCTTCCAGCACTCAGAGTTCCTTTCTCACCAAGCTGCCTAGTAGCAGCCAAGCTGAGACCCTTGGCAGTCCTTGTAGGGGGCACACGGGATCCCCTTACCAACTGTGCTACTCCTCCCGTGCCCTGGGAGAGCCCACTGGGCTCTGCGCCTCCTCCAGGGTTCAAGCACCTGCTGAGTGGAGTTTTCTCCCAGAAGCCCAACCACTAGATCTGTAGGGTCCCTCCTCCTAGCTCAAAGGTTCTGCTTAAGCGCCTCTTCCCTAAGGCCTCCAAGCTTGAGGGTAATAGCTGCTTCCTATGGTCATTAGTTTCTAGGCACCTCAGCATCTTCCTTTTGCTCTTTCAGCCTTCCAGCTTCTGCATAACCAGTTCCCTATACAGCTAGCCCTCCAAAACCACTCATTTGAACTGCATGAATACACTTACAAGCAGATTTTTTTTTGATAAATACAGTACATTACTGTATATGTATTCTTCCTTCCTTATCATTTCGTAATATTTTCTGTTCTCTAGCTTACTTGGCTGTGAGAATATAGTATATAATATGTATAACATACAAAATATGTGTTGATTGATTGTCTTATCAATAAGGCTTCTGGTCAACAGTAGGCTATTTGTAGTTAAGTTTATGGGGAGTCAGAAGTTAAAAGTGGATTTTCAACTACACAGGGATGGACACCTCTAACCCCTGAATTGTTCAAGAGTCAACTGTAATTCTAATTATCATGATTTTTGTTTCCTTCCTGGAACATCACCAATGCAGTACTTATTCTGGGCCTTCTTCTCTTGGTCTACACTCTTCCCTGGGTCATCTTCATTTATCTTGACCCATTTATACCCCTCAAAATACATATTCAGTTTCCTTCTACTGTTTTCATCTTAGAGCCTAATAGACACCTCAAAATTTATCTTGTTAAAAAATGAATTCCTGGTACACTCATTTTTTCCTCTGCCAGAATTCCCCATCTCAGTAAATGGCACCTTTATCCATTCATTGGTTCAATCCAAAATTCTAGAAGCCATCTTTGCTTCCCATTCTTGCCTGACTATTCACATCTAGTGTATCAGTATGTTATCCTGACCGCCTTCTAAAACCACACACCTGTCTATCCCTTTCCATCTGCAAGTCATTACCCTAGGCTGGGTTATCATTGTCTGCCACTTTGCCTCTTATACTGCCTTCTAAGTCGTTTCTATCTTTTAACTCTCACCTTCCTAAAGTTGTGAGTTTTTTTTGTTTTTGTTTTTAAAGATTTTATTTATTTATTTATTAGAGAGTGAGCGAGAGAGAAACAGCATGAGAGAGGAGAGGGTCAGAGGGAGAAGCAGGCTCCCCGCTGAGCCGGGAGCCTGATGCGGGACTCGATCCCAGGACCCCGGGATCATGACCCGAGCCGAAGGCAGTCGCCCAACCAACTGAGCCACCCAGGCGCCCAAGTTGTGAGTTTTTTTAAGATTTATTTATTTATTGGAGAGAGAGAGAGAGAAAGCGCAAGTGGGGGGAAGGGCAGAGTGAGAGGGAAAAAGAAGCAGACTCCCCGCTGAGGTGGGAGCCCTATAACGTAGGACTTGATTCCAGGACCCTGAGATCATGACCTGAGCCAAAACCAAGAGTGGGATGCTCAACTGACTGAGCCACCCAGGCAACCCTAAAATTGTTTTTCTACATCATAGTCATAATAATATTTTTTAAATGTAAGTCACAATGAAAATTAAACCCAGACTCCTTATCATGGCCTTATAGGATCTGATTCCTGCCAGCACTTCCCACCTCATCCCTACAGCTAACTGCTGGCACTAACGGTGCTCTAAACACAGAGGCCCCTTTTCTGTCCCACACCACATCAAGCTCTTTACAGACTGAGGTTCTTGGAATTCATTGCCTCTTCTGCCAGGAAGTTTCTTCTATTGGTTGTTCACGTGGTCTCAGTTCTTGTATTTTCAGAGAGGTTTTTCCTCACCGCCAAATCTAAAGTAGCCTTCCTCCCCTAATTTTTTTCTATGACAGAGTCCAATTTATCTCCTTCATACTCTTATCTATAGATGATTTGTCCTTTCCTGTGTTTGTTGTCCAGCTACACGGAGGAGGAGCCTTGTTATTTACTGTTGTATCTCCAGCATTTTCAGCACCTATTCCCTAAAAGGTTCTCAGTGAACATTTGCTGACTAAATTAATGAATGAATGATTTCGGTATCCTCTAACTTAAAGTACCTCAACATCCAAGTCCTGAAAGTATATAAAATTTTTCACTACATTGGAATGGAAATCTATAGGATTAGATTTGTCTTCCATCTACTCTCTTTTCCTATTACACTACCTAGAAAATTTCTTGAGGAAAAGAAGCATATAGGACCAAGACTTGATAACGTGACTGGCATTTTCTTTGGATAAATTATATATGATTATAAGTCAAAGATGAAGATACAATAGGATCTAAGAGATTTTAACAACACTGAGAATCATGCCCTTTTAAAAATATGTAGAACAAGATGAAACAAATGTTTTCAATAGATCAGGTGCTCTTCCCTAAAAATAATGTATGTAACCACAAATCAATGTTTAAAGCCAGATGGTTAATGAAAGCCAGCCAGGAAACTCCTATAATTTACAGTAATGAGTTTTAATCTCCCATTATAAACCAAGCTGCAGCATGACACACTGTATCTATTTCAAATAACAGTACTTGATTGTTTCATATTTTTCAAAGTTCCAAACTTAATTCACAGGGAAAAATGTTAGAAAGCCTGATTGATTAAATTAATCATCCCCAGTTAGTCAAATGGAAGGTGGCTTATATTTTATGAACAAGACCTATTCAAATGTCAGATGTCATCAGAAAGAAAACCATACTCAAACCCAAATAAAAGTTAAGATCTTTTAGAACATGAAAGAAGCCTCACACTATGGTTGAAAAGAAATGTTTTTCCCTCAACTCTTTGATGTCTTTATAAATAGGACCCTAGGAAAAGAATATTCTGTTGAACAAAGTGCTTTAGGGACACTGCCACTGTAGATAAATGCCAGGGATGAATTTTACCTTAGTAGTGAAAGCAAGTATGTATTTTTACCTTAAAGTTCACCTTGATCTCAGAGAGATAGTCTGAAAAGGCATTCCAAGTTACCTAAGTGATATGGGTAGAAGCACACTGCAATGTAGACCATTGAATATAATTTACACGGAGGCATTCTGCTCTTGGGAGGCGTGTTACACTGGGCCACCTTCTCTTAAAAGGATAGGATGCTCAGGATTGAGTACTGAGAAGCAAGGGCCTCAATACCCATCCTCACTTCCTTCTAATTTGAAGTTGGCTGTTCACACTTTCTATGTTTGGAATATAAACCATTATGATTGATGTGTAGGTTTGATGCTTCATAATTTCGTTATTCTTATTAAACTATTATTTGCTCTTAGGAATTCTGAAGCACGTTTTTCCCCAGAATGTGACAAGACTATAGACACACATGCTTGGACAAATTCTGTTCTTATATAAGATTTCTGAATAGGGACACCTGAGTGGCTCAGTTGGTTAAGCATCTGCCTTTGGCTCAGGTCATGATCCCAGGGTCCTGGGGTCGAGTCCTGCATTGGGCTTCTTGCTCAGCGGGGAGCCTGCTTCCCCCTCTGCCTGCCGCTCCCCCTGCTTGTGCTCTCTCTCTCTCTGATAAATAAATAAATAAAATTTAAAAAAAAGATTTCTGAATAGACATCCATTATGTTTATTGAGGACTGGAGGTTTATTTTCTAAAATGTGTAAGATAGAGGTCTCTGGGAACAAAAAGAAAAAGTTGAGGGTATGAGTACTATATCAAAAATTGGAGAATTCAATAAATTTTGCCATCTTCCCCCACTCAGTTCCCCATATGCTTGTAGCTAGGCTTTTACCATCCAGAGAAGAAATTAAAGGTCTTGAAAACAATATCAACATAAGAGTAAGTTCTAAAGATGTTGACTTCAGAAACTTGTCAAGTAAATAGCCCAACCTGATGACCCTACAATGAAATTCACAATCTGTAAGACATATTAATCAACTCAGTACTAGAAACTATGAAAAGATAATATATGTCCTTGCGAGAAGACAATAATATATATATATGCATATATAATTATATCTAAAATCTTATAAAATATAAGAAGACAACAATAATAGAAGACAACCAGGGGTTATTAGACATTGGAAGCCAGTATATAATTTGAAAAACAGAAACCAAAACAAACAGATTTAAAGCAACTTGGAGATAACAGAGACTGTGCAGGAAAAAGGAAACCTAAAAATAAAAACAGAACAGCAGTAATATCTACAGAAATGAGAGATCATGCAAGCAAAAGCAAGAACAGGATGCTATAATAAAGATTCAATTCATTCAGATTACAAAGAAGAGCTTTTACAAATGAAAAATATTATAGTCAGAAATGAAAACTCAGGAGAAGAGTTTTCAGGAAGACTCTTGAGAGAAGATTTAGACAATTGTGGAAGAGAGGTTGAACAATGATTACACACATAAAAAAATGAAGCAAATGAAAACAGTTGTAACTCCAGGGAAAACAAAATGTTGTGCAGGCAAAGAATGGTGCTCATAGTTTACACTATGTTTCAGCTAGAAATAGAATGTATGTAGTCATAACAATGTATTAATATGTAATATTAATTTAACCAAAATTACAATATAATTCTACTGGAGGAGAAGGAAATGAGAGGACTCTGCATATGTGGAGAGGGAAGGGAGGAAGGAGAGAAAGAGAGATATATTTTCTCATCTTCTGTAATGGGGAGTCAGTTAACAATGCCAGAAACTAAAAAATTGAGAAGTAGCAACAAAGAATGCTACTATCATCAGGAAGCTAAATGACAACACAATCAGGTGAAAGGGATGAGAGTGGTTAATTCTGGGGAGGACAAAAGTTGGAGTTTTGCTGTGTTTCATAGCAAACTAGTTTACAACTAGTAGAATCTCCCAATGTTGTAAATGATCGACCTTACTACAAATAAAAACTGACAGGAAAAGGAGAGTGAAGAGGGGTGGAGGCAGTGACAGGCCTGATCTCCCCTGATCATTAAATATAATTGTCACTATCATTTTAATGGCTTCATAGTTTTTAACAAATGTACAATAATTTATTGCCAAGTGTAGCTTAATGTTTTCCATAATTTGTTTTTATAAATAACATTGTAGTGAATAACCTATACATGAATTTATGTTCACACCTAATTATTCCAATGGAAGAAGAATTTCAATTTCTAGAAGTTATTTTAATTTCTAGAAGTAGAATTTCTGGAAAAGGGAGAATGTATATTTTTAAAAACTCTTGTTATTACCAATTTCTCTCCGACTGACTCATCAGCACCCCACATTCCATACTTTTGAATATGTTCAAAATTGACAAAACTTGATTTTTTGAAACATTTAAATTTCTTACTAGGTATCCTACTTCTACTCATAGATTATAAACTCTGAGCTTGGAGATCACTCCCTAAAAATCCATCTTTTGTATTCCCCAAAACACCAAGAAAAAGTCAATTTGTATTAGTACCTGGTAAATAAGGTCAGTGATCAAGCTGGGTAATGCTGTTTGAGTCAAAATAATATGTAATAAGTAATAACACTGACTGTGTACATTGCCAACAGGCTTTGAAACACAGACATATCCTCACTCGTAAGCGTAGAGAACAACTATTATAGAAGACAAATGGAAGATAACATGGGGCTTCTTCTGATGGCTTCTTCAATTTGGTGGTTATTTTTTCATATTATTCAGAGGTGATACTCATTAAAAGAAATCCCAAAAGAAGAGAACACTCAGATGATGACAGAAGTGCATGCTGGTTAGTGTTGTTTTACATAATGAGACAAAATTGAAGTAAATATATAAAAACAGATGAATAAAGTAAACCTCAGTGAAAAGCCTCAGAGAAAAATAAGCATTGCTTTTTGTTGCTGTTTCTAATTGTCCTTTTACTGAAAAAGAGCAAAATTGGATTCTAAAAGTGGCTCTCAAGAAAAGCTTCAGCTGCTAAGAGAGTGCTATTCAGAAATTGTTCTCAAAATTGAGATGGGTGTTCATGGTGTTTGCACCAAGGCAGGACAAACAGAAGCCTGACTTATACCTTCCCACGTCAAGAAAGAGGTGCTTGGAAGTCAGATGACCTATATCAGGTCCATGGAAAAGACCAATCATCTCCCCCAAAGACACTGAAAATAGGACTCTCCTCCCCATAAATCTTTTCAGCCTCTTGGAAGCCCTTGAGTTTCACCTTGCCTGGCCCCCCCAACTGAAGTCATCCTTAGTGATCACCTGGGTCTCCTCCCTAAGCTCTGGGTCACACAGACTTTCTTCTGTCATTGATAACTTCTTTCCATCATCCAACTTGACTGCTTTCCAGGTCAAGCCAGCCTAGAGGGCTGTTGGAAGAAAATGAGCTCACACCTTGGTGGGAAGGAGAGAGCAGCTGTTTTACTTGCTTTCTGCATAGGCAGAGCAATGGCAGGCTGCACACTCAGAACTCTGTCTCTAAGATCCAAACTCGTGAAGAGATGCGCTCGAAGGATGCCTCTGGTCCTGTATTTAAGCTTCTGTGGGTAGTGTGGAGACCTCCGAGTTAGTCAAAATGAGGGAGAGGACAAAATTTGTCTTCAGTTAAAAAGAAAAAAATAGAGATCCTTCATCACCTGCTTCAGTTCTGGTGCTGTCCTAGGTGTGTTCACATTTGTCAGCTCACTGAAATCGGACACATTCCAGGGAAGTGAGCTAACTACTTCCACTTTAACACATGGAGGAACTGAGCAAAAAGAGAGGAAGCAATATATCCAAAGGTAACCAGTTAGTAAATGGAAAAGCCAAAATGTAACCTTGAGTCTTATTAATTCTAAAACCCCTTTTAGCATACCCTCCCCACTTTCTACTCACTTCTTGTTGCCCACTCTTTTCTGAGTTCTTCCTATTCAGATTGACTTTCAGCCAGCTACCATGTTAGCTGGAATTTAATAGTATAATTCACAGTGTATTGCCTTTTTAAGTTTTGGTGTATTTGAATAGGAGGCAACCACAGAATGAAATTTCAGTGGTGAAATTTTAGATATCAGTGACAGATTGATACGGGAGACTGTTTCACAATTATAGTCTCAGAAGGGGATGCTGAGGAATTTGGTGGGACACCAAATTGTCTCAATTATAAAAAATCCTGAAGTCAGGGGCCACGTGTCTTTGTCCCTCTCTGTTGTAGTGACATGGACAGAACATCCTTAAAAAATGTCTTGTGATGAGAAATGATGAAAAACTGTTGGAGTTTCAAGAAAAAAATACATCTGAAGGAGGAGATGGTAGCAGAATAAGGATTCCTTTGTATGAACATCAATATAATTTGCATATTTTTTCCAATTTCTCAAAAACATCACTATAAACATAAAAACCCCACCTATCCGCTTCAACCCTTAATTCATTAACATGAACATTCAAAATAACTGAGTAGTGGAAATGAAACATTTTTCTTGTCACTAGGTAAAGAAAATGTTTTACGCCATCCTCTTAAGTGTATATAATGGTAATGCTGAAAGAAATTGTGAATTGGAAGTAAAAGAAAATTTTTTTCTTTTAGAAAAATTGTTAGCTCAGACCTTATATTGAATATGCAACTGTAAAGTCAATACAGCCAATATTCAGCACCCAGAAAAAAAAGTGCATGAGATCTGAGCCAGCAGAGAGCACTGGTTATCATTCTCAACAACCAAAACAAACATTCTTTGAACATCTAGTATGTATAAAATCTGAGCCAGACAGTGAGAAAATAGAGTAGGAGGTCTTAAAATCTATTTGGGGAGACAGACTATGTCTATACACCCACCTACACATTAAAAGAACAAAATAAAGTGATGCATTTTTCTGACTGTCTTCCATAAATGACCTTATTTTATCCTGTGTCTCCATGCTATTACATAATTATTCTTCTTATGAAGAATAATCTGCTGTATTCTTTCACCTTTTAACTTCATTTCGTAGCATGGAAAATAAAACCAGGGTTTTATCACAATGGTTAAAAAATAACTCACTTTTTCTTTTCAAAAAAAATCTTTTTTGTTTTAAGGTAATTTTAGGCTTCTAGAAGAGTTGAAAAATAACGTACAGAGTCCACATGTACACTTCATTTAGCTTCCCTTAATGTTAACACCTTACATAACCTGAAGAGATAAGAGTACTTATCTCTAAACCAAGAAATCACCACTGATACAATGCAATTAACTACAGACTTTATTCAGATTACACCAGTTTTTCTACCAATATCCTTTTATTTTACATTCCAGGATCTAACTCAGGATTCCACACTGCATTTTGTCTGTCAAATCTTTAGTCTGTTCCAATCTTTAACATTTCCTCTGTCTTTTGTTGTCTTTTATTACCTTGAGGTTTTGGAAGAATAACTGGTCAGTTATTTTGTAGAATGTTCCCCAAGTTAGGTTTGTTTAATGTTTTCTCATGCTTAGACTGAGATTATGCATCATTAGAAAGAATACCAGAAAAGTGGCCTGCCCGTCATCACTGTGCCATTCCAGGGAGTACATGATGTGAATACATCATATATTGTTGATGTTAATCTTGATCTAGGCTGTGTCTGCCAAATGTCCCCACCCACACATCTACTATTTCTCCCTTTGTAATTAAGTATTTATTTACTTATGGTAAGAGATACTTTGAAATTATTCAAATGTCCTATTTCTCCTTAAATTTCACCCACTAAACAGCTCACTTTTGAAGAAAAGGTAAATGTAACCCACAGATAGAAGAACTCTACCAGTGACAACAAAAGTCATAAGTAATTGGTGGCTGTTAACGGTAATCGTAGAGAATCTTCAAACTGCTAAAGATATAACATGTAAAACCAGACGCACCATGAAAGGGTCATAAGGAGTGAAACAATTTGTCATTAGTACTAAAAAACAAAACAAAACCTTCCTTTTTTCAGTAATTCAAGGGCAGAGCTAAAATAAAGAGATCAATTGTGAAGAGAAACAGAAGGAATTCCAGACGGATTTCATAGTTATCAGAGCTACATTATCATTTGTATTTCTTTCTTTCTTTTTTTAGGGGGAAAGGGACAAAGGGAGAGGGAGAGAGAATCCTAGGCAGACTCCATGCCCAGTGCAGAACGAATGCAGGTCTTGATCTCATGACCCTGAGACCACGACCTGAACCGAAATCAAGAGTTGGTCACTTAAGTGACTGAGTCACCCAGGTGCCCCTCATTTGTATTTCTTAACTCATTTTTGCACCAGTGAGTTATATGGTTCACAGATGTTTAAAAATCATATTTTCAGGGTTCCTCAGATCATGTACATAAAGAACCATGGGCTTTGGGGTTTTTGAGTCATTAAACTTTGGTAGACTATTAAATGCCATTTGTATGATTGGTTTGTTTATTTTCTCCCAATGTTCAATTATAATATTGTGAGACCTATGTTTAAGTTACACTTTTTAGTGTAGGAAAATATTCCTTCACAGTTATTTCTGTACCAACTGCCCTAGCCTTTAGAGGCAAAAAATCCATCAACCCTATTTTGCAGAATTGACTTGACCCTCCAAGAGTCCCAACTGAGTTAACTATAGCATATATAAAAGAATGTTACTATTAGCTTATCACATAAAAAAGCAATTTGAAACTAATTCATATAAAATATCAAAATACCTAAATTATTAATGAACCAATGATGTGCTGTTTTCTTCTGAGTCAATAATACCATCAATACCCAATATGTATTTAATACTTTCTATGTGCCAGTCACCAAGTTTTCTACACCTATTGCTTCATTTAATTGTCACAGCTCTATGAGGTATCAAGCATTATGAAGGGTTTGAGATGTCACTCTGCTTGCAAGCTAACAAGATGGCCTGCCACAGTTTTGTGGATGCTGGCAGAAGACATAAGATTCTTGGGTCAGAGATGAAGGACTTTATCACCCACAGAAGGAGCAGAAACCAGAATATCAGCATTTTCTTGGGCCAATTCTGTAAGCCCACAGGGCAACAGAAAGAAAGTCAGGTGACACATGCACACACAGTGGGTTGCATTATAGGAGAGGAACTCTGAATTTAGGGAAACTGAGTATTTCAATTTTTTTTTTAATTTATTCATTTGAGACAGAGAGATACAGAGAGAGAGAGAGAGAGAGTAGGAGCAGTGTGGAGAGGCAGAGGGAGAGGGAGAAGCAGACTCCCCGCCAAGCAGGGAGCCTGATGCGGGGCTCGATCCCAGGACCCTGGGATCATGACCTGAGCTGAAGGCAGCCGCTTAACCGACTGAGACACCCAGGCGCCCCGGGAAACTGAGTGTTTCAAAATAAACAGCAATCGTGCCACTCTTTGCTTCTGAGGGAGACACTATCCCTATCTTCTGAGGCTGTTTCCTGTACAGACATCCTTGAACAAACAAGCCAGGACAAAGGCAGTCAGTGCCTCTGCTGGCAGGTCCCACAGAAATGCAAGACACTCATAGAGAATTACCTCCCAACATGATGTAGGTACTATAATCATTCTTCTTACAAATGAATAACTTTATGCTTAGAGAGAACGTAAGGAGCCATTCAATGAAGGCATAAAGTATATGCTTTTCCATGGGAGTGTGTTACTATTTACATGTGCCCCATAGTGTCGCAAATGGTACAGGAGTGGGGTTTGGCATAAAAATACACCCAAGGTAAACTTGCCATTAAGCTTTTTAAAAAATAAAGTGTGCTTTCCTCTCTGTGATGTCACTTTTAAAATGTAAGTATTGGAGCGCCTGGGTGGCTCAGTCAGTTAAGTGTCTGCCTTTGGCTCAGGTCATGATCTCAGGGTCCTGAGATTGAACCCCGTATTGGGCTCCCTGCTCAGTGGGGAGCCTGCTCCTCCCTCTCTCTCTGCCCCTCCCCACCGCTTGTGCTTGCTCTCTCTCTCTCTCAAATAAATAAAATCTCTTAAAAAATAAAAAAGAAAAGAAAATGTAAATATATAATTTCATGTCTACTATCCTCAAGGAGGAAGTATGCTGTTATAGATCAAAGGATGAGCCCTGAAATCAGACAATGTCAAGTTGGAATTCCTCATTTATGAAATGAGAATCCCTTGCAGGTTCATTGTAGGAGTTAAATGAGACCACAGGTGTGAAGCTCCCAGCATAGTGTGCTAGCACATAGTAAGTGCTCAACAATAGGGAGCAGTAATGATGACGTGTAGGATGACTGTTAGCAAAGTCCCTTCAATTTTAGTTGATCTCAAAACTTGGAAAATTCAACGATAAAATTAGAAAGAGATTTTTAAGCCCTGTTTTCCCATGTAAAAGCTTTTTTAGGCATTGGGATGTGTCATATTGAATTTAACTTTTTTTGTTCAAAGATTAATTTTAAATGTGGGATGGAAACTCTTTAAGCTGTCAAAGCATGAGCTTTTAGCATTGGAATGGATGTTGTTCTTTTAAAAGGTATCCTAATATTTTTTTTAATGACTTGGAGGAGGAAAGCTTGTCATTTTCCCTAACACAAGGTGAATAAAATACAAATGTATGGTGGGAACCAGACATGGGAGGTGTCCAGTAATCTACACTTGTCATGTGTGTCCTAGTGATCAATTCATAGGGCCCTTTGACTTTACACAGGGAGGTGTGCTGTGTTAGAGACAGCTCTGTTGATCTTTTATCCATTCACATGGGGAGGTGTTGGAAGATGAAATTGCATTTTACTTTCACTTAAAAGTTACGCCACAGCCATTAGATAAAAGCAAGAATAATTGCCTGCTCAGTGGGCAGGCTGCTACAGAGGAAGAAACACACTCATCAAACAGTTGTGTTTTTCAGCTTTGGCAGATGGAACATCACATTCTTTGGTGTGTTCCTCCACCCTGTAAAATTTAATGATTTGCCCTCCCCGCAGATTGCTGAACAAATTATTGTCCACGATAGCTTGTTGTCAATTTGCTTTCGAAAGCCTCTCAACTTTAACTAATAGTTGCAATCCAAATTAACAATAACCAAGGAAGTATGGAAATTATGGGTGCATTCTGGTAATTCACTCCAAACTAAGCCTTGTTATCTGCATGAAATACAACCGTGGCTCCATGAATAATTCTCAAAAATGTTGAATTTAAAGTGAGCACTGGGTAGGATAAACAGTAGTTGAATAATACTTAAACTCAACCATCTGGTATTCTAGTATTTTAATGTGAGCTAAATTTCTTTTATTAGGTGTTTATTTGAGATTCTTTATGGATTCTTTCCTTCTGCAGAGGGAGCTCCATAAATTGGGGAGGAGTAAGAGTTACGATCCCAGACAGTTTTCTTTTATTATAATTCTCTTAAAGAGAAACACAAGTTTCAGAATCTCGGCCATTTTCCCAAAGGGCAACTGAAGAAGTCCTGAAAGAATTTGTCTTCATTCAGAGCACTTATTTATAAGACACCGCAAGTTTGGTGGGTGTGGAGGGAGGGAAAGAGTTTCTCAGGTGGTAGGATAAAAAAAGAGTATATGGTACAGATTAATGACAGGAAACAGAAAAAATGATTAACAGTAGGAGATAGGGCAAGACCAAAACATAATAACAAACATACAGTAATGGTCTTTGAGAGAAAAATAAAAGAATAAAATAAAGAATTTTTGAAAAATGAAATGGGTATCATGAAAAGAAGATTTAATGGCCTCATCATGCTGGGGGGAAAAAAATCAATGTTATTTCCCCAAAACTTTTATACGAGGCTCTTCTGGTGACTTAATGTGCAATTTGCATGAGAATTATTTTTCTTCTTCCTGATGTGAGAAAAGCAATATAAAGTTATATGCAGGAAGCAGGAGGCCATAATAATGACATTTACATAGCTCCTTACTGTTTACCAAAATACCTCCACACGCATTACCTGCTTCGATAGACACAATGCTCTGTCTAAGCTATCATCCCCAGTCTACGTATCACGAACCAAGTGAGGCCAAAGAGTAATAGTATCTGGATGTCAGTTTTATTTTTCAAAACTCTCAACTTCAATTGTTATATTTCAAGTTAGCATCAACCAAAGGGGAAAGGATATTCTGGGGACGTTCCAAGCAAAACTACGATCTGCTTGAAATATACCTTCCTTCTCACTCCGCATTTAGTTCAAGTTTACTTAATTATGCTGTACCACCTCAAGAAACCTGGCTCTGCTACCAACTGGCAAATACACCCTGGAGTGGTCCCTTACCTTCTTGAAGCACTAGTTTCTTGAACTAACACTGATGGAGAGCTTCCACTTTTACAGAGCACTCTGCATCCATCACCTCATTTCATGTTCACAGTAACTGTATAAGGTAAACATTTCTATTTTTTTTTTAGTAGCGAAAATTTAAAATCAGAGTTGGTCGATGGCTTGCCCAAGATCATGCTGACAATAAATGTGAGATGCAGGTCTCCACCCAAGACCTCTAAACCACTGCCTTACCAGGAAATCTGTGTTTTGGTTGGAGGAGGTCTAAGACCTCCTCCAGTTCTATCTTGCCTGACTTCAAGGACTGACTGGGAGAATCTATAGTTATTTGCATGTCAATAGTATTTTATTAATAAATTGTATAATATTTGGAATAAAAAATAAAATCTGGTTTTTAAAGTACTTTCTGACACCTCCTTTCCACAAGTGGGGTGGAAAGAACAAAAGATCACCAAAACCTCTATCAACCCTCAAAGAGTGCATGCTGTGGTTTGGGCATAATCTATAAACATCCACTGCCAGAAAAGCACCACAAAGTGCTCTAGGAGTGCACTTAAACCACAGGGTAGGTTTAAACACTTAGAGACTGGAGCAAGGGAACAGAAGAATGATAACCCAGAAAAATCTTGT
Source organism: Neomonachus schauinslandi (assembly GCF_002201575.2). NCBI lineage: Eukaryota > Metazoa > Chordata > Mammalia > Carnivora > Phocidae > Neomonachus > Neomonachus schauinslandi. Next base: position 82,693,397 of record NC_058409.1, on the reverse strand, counting down.
GCACTGTCTACCTTATTAGCGTATCTCTTTTCTACCAAAAAGACATTAGAATGTCTTTTTTCTTGTAAATAATAACATTATTGTTATCTTTATCATTATTCACTATTAACATAGCCCTCCTAGCAAAATAGGCAATATTTATTCAGTAACTGAAATATGATTAATATGTATACTCAAATCCAGAGAATTACAAATCTAAGAAAGCATGCAAATTTCAGGCACCAGCTTCACATTTGTCCTCAAAGTAATCTTTTCTTTTTTTGGTGTTGTGTCTTTATCAAGAGCTGCCAAAAAGTCATTCAAGTGACCAGTTCAATTTTTCTTCCTCTGTGTCTAATTTCTCAAAATGCTAAAGTAAAACATTGGAATGAATGAAAGACAAAAGGACAGAATGGAAAAAGAACAGAAACAGAGCCCTAAGGCAATTATCCCTGAATGATTGAGGTCTGACAAATTTTTCTACTACCCATAATTGTTCAGTGTTAAGTTGTATCCTATGACATATCCCAAAAACCAAAATAACTTGCCCACTTATACTGCACTTATAACAATATACATAATACAGATTTTCTCCAAGAAACAAGTAAGATGGATGTTAGAGCAGGCCTCGGAAGAGATTGAAAACAGAGAACTCAACAGTGGATCACTCTGGCAGCAGATTAAATAAGTAATACATGAGCATCAATTCCAAACACTCTTCCCATTTAGAGTCAGCACTGCATCAAACATCAGGCAACTGTGTAAGATGAAGCAGGACCAAAGCAAGAAGGAAATTATAATAATGTATCTTGCAATACAACTTCATTTTAAATAACATCTTTCATATAAACTGATTTCCAAAGTGCTTTCCTGAATAAAATAGTACAAGAAAGTGGACAGCATGTGGTATAAATTACAGAAAACAGTGGTACAAAGATATTATATGTGGAGCAAATTAAAGCATTCTATCATAAAGCCAACAGCAGTGGGAAAGAGCGTGAAGAGGTACAGCATAGTATGTAATTTTAGATGAGGTGTAAGAAATTTAGACATTGATAAGAAAGCCATTTTTCTCCCCACTTATGTTTTTTTTTTTTAAATGAAGTACTTACCATTCTCTTTTAGTAGAATGCTTTAAGCTGTGGATTTGATAAAGGTGAATTCTGGGTTGCTTAGCTTGAATATTGCAATCAGTGAGAAAGAAGGAGGGGTTCTGTGTGAGGAATCAAACATCTTCCAAAACATGCTGCATATCTAAAAGCAGGACATCTACAGGTGGCGAAATATTCCTCCAGGCATCAACAGCATGGTAGTTAAGATCATGCGCAATAACATCAGCCTGACCAATCACATCTAGCCTTAACTCTGCCACTTAAAAACCATATGGCCCTGGACAATGTATAACCTTTCTTGCCTCCACTTCCTCATGTCTAAAATGAGAATTACCATGCTATGTAACAAGACTGTCATAAACATTAATAACAAAATTCATATGAAATGTTTAGCAGAGGGTCAGTAGCACAGCCATTTAAAATGTTAGCTACTCTACATGTTAGGTATGAAAAGGAGGTCTGAGTCCCTGTAGGAACTCCAGAATCACCAGTGAGAACCTCTAGTTGTGCTCAGATAAAGTAGTCAGGATTCACTTCAGAGCCACTCACACACCTGCTTCCAGGGGTGCTGCTGCCAAGGACAGGCATTCGAGGGTATGAATCTCTGAGGTCACCTGACTTTTGGTTTATAATTGAGAGTCTGAAACAACAGAAAACTGACACTCCTTAAAATCTGGTAGAAGATCCATAGTAGGTCTTTGGTTAAGAGGTTTGTAAGGGAAGTTAGGGCACATAAGTTCATCCATTTAACAAGCCATCTTTGAGGTTATAGAACCAGATTTGTCAGTCCCACACTTCTCCCTGTTCCCACTGACTCCCTAAATTATCCTCCGCTCTGGGGCCTTGCCTGCTCCTCTCTATCACATGACTTCCGTGAATGTCCTCCCTGTAGGAGCCTGTGGTGGCCACCATTCCTCTGGTATTAGTTACACATTGTTATGTAACAAATTATTCTCAAATTTAGCACCTTTAGATGACAAAAATTTATTATCCCATAATTTCTGAGGGCCAAGAATGCAGAAGTAGCTTAGCTTTGTGGTTCTGGCGCAAGGTCTCTCATGAGGTCTCCACAAATTCAGGCTGCTAACCAGGGGTGCAGAATCGTTTCCAAGCTCACTCATGTGGCTGTCAGCACATTTCAGTTCCTCACCATGTGGATCTTTTCAAAGGACGGTTCATGATATGTGAGCAGGTTTTCCCCAAAACAAGTGATCCAAGAAAGCTAGAGAGACCAAGGCAGAAGCTACATTGTCTTCTATAACCTAATCTCAAAAGTGACATATTGTTACTTCTGTGGTGTTTCATTGGTCACACAGACCAACACTTGTACAGTATGTCAAGAGTGTGAACAGCAGAAGGCAGGGAGCCTTGGGTGCATCTTGGAGTCTGGATACCATATCCCCTTGTGGGTAGCTGTTCTTCAGCCCTGGCCACTCCTGGATGCGCTTAGCCTGTTGATGCCAGTGATCCAGTTTGTCTCTATTTTTCTGTTCCTTCCAAGCTAAACTATCTTGAACTACTGAATGATGCCGCCGTTTTCCTTTCTCAAAGCACAAGCCAAAACATTGACCCTATTAAGGCAGTATGAATACTTTAAGGCTTATATCTGTTCGTTCTTCCAAGTAGACCTGACTATGTTTATTGAAGAGCATTAGCTACTAGAAGGCAAGGATCAGCTATCTGTAACTGACGATATGGCATCTAATATCCTCATTTTTTGAGACTCCAGGTAATTATGATTATCATCAATAGACGAAGCTTCAGAGGAACACTTGCCTTGAACTATCTTTTGTCTGAGTCTTTGCTCTCCGTTTATTCTTTCTTCATTCAGAATAGCTTCCTTTACCCCATTCCCCAGGTGTTCATATTCTCTCTCATGGCCTAACTTCAGGGAGTCTCCTCTGATCCTTCATCCCTCCCTTCTCTGAGCTGCCTTTACATTTCACCTGTGTATTTCTTTTTCTGTTGTTCACCCATTAGAGAGTAAGAGGGCACAGGCTGCTGTTCGTGTGGCAGAACTTTGTAATGCGTTAGTCCTGGAAGCCAGTCTGTTAGATGTGAGGCACCATGAGGAACCCCACAGGTAAAGAGATTGTCAATCACTGATTTTAAAAACACTGCCAATTTCTCAACAATCGTAGAAGGGTTCATCCCTAGGATCCTAGGATAACGTTTCTCTTCTTGGAACATGGACATGTTTACCTTCCTGCAGGTCCCTGATTATCAATGAGACAGCACGAACTTTTAAAGCTGTTTGCTCAGTGACCTAATGGACTCTCAATCCAAGCCTGGCTTTGGCTGAGGGCAGTTTAGCAGTTGCCCTGGAGGCAGTGGGGTGGGACTGACCCCGGTTTCCTCAGCCTTTACTAACAGCGCTTCTCAGGGGCTGAAATCCTGAACCTTTCTGCTTCTGTGCATGGCTTATTCTTATCTCTCTTTTTATTATAAAAGCAATATAGCAGCTTTCAAGAACTTTGGAGAAAAAATACTGGGAAAAACAAAACTCCAGTAATCCCAGTACCCAACTGCATAGAAAACAGTCTGTGAGATCTGAAGCTATGTATTCTACGTGTTTAGTAAATGGGTTCAAGTTTCCTGACCCCTTTTCCTTTTCCCATTAAAAATTGTGCATACACACCCATACACACACTCGATCTTTTTGTTTGTTTGTTTGTTTGTTTAAGGTGTATTTCCTGATTCTCTTAGCTTCTTGGACACAAAAGCAAGCGACGCATGACATATGCTTTCTTCCAAGCCTTTGTCCATATTTGTATAACATTTCACATTGTTCCATCATAATGTGTATACAATCTTCTACTCTTCTTTTGGCATTTAATATAAGGCCAAAAGCAATATTTCAGTGTTGCTGCATAGACCTCATAATTCAGCATAGGAAGTTTGGGTGTCTAACAGACCTAGAGACGAGTGCCGCCTCTGTCATTTAGTAGTTGTATTACCTTGGATAATTAATTAACCTCTCTGAGAATCACTTTGTCTCTAAAATAGGGTTAACAATATCTGCCTCATGCTGTCAGGATGAATAAATGAGTTACAGGATACAAAGTCTTAGTGCTGGCTGATACTAAATGTCCAATAAATTTTAGCTAAAAATAACCCTCATAAAATATAAATGTTTATGTGGTATAGTATTCCAAGTGGAAAATAAAAATTATTTTTGAGATATAACTACTCTAACATATGATGAAATACTTACTAGGTACCCACAATCTCTTTAAATTCCAGTTTTACATTTTGCAATACAAATGTTTATTAAATCAATATGTTGTACACCTTAAACTTTTGCAGTGTTTTATGCCAAATGTAACTCAGTAAAGCTGGGGAAAAAATCTAACTTCAACCACTTGAATCTGATGCTCACCTATTGTTGAATGCAGTGGTCTCTAACTAATTACAGCCCTTGCATGTGGGAATGTATTTTGGTTGATTCCCGCCGTGTCCTTTTCGCCCTTCATCCAGGATACACATTTCTCCTAGTAAAAACACTCACCTACTGGTGTTTATGTTTACACTGAAGATTTTCACGGGCTGATCCCTAGGTTTTTCATGTGATAGTCAACATTGCATGCAATATGAAGTAGAATTTCAGGGAAATAAGTGGTTAAGCACCCAGTAAATGAATAGAGGTTTTGCAGAAATCAAACATATGTTAAGGAGGAAGTTGTCAACTTCACAGGTTCTGTTTGAATCCTTGGAATCAAGACAACAGGAAGAAAGAATGCTGCTGATCACTGCAGAGAGACAGAAGAGGCTTTGGCCAAAAAGTTTTTTGGAGTTTTTGTTTCTTGTTTTTTGGGTTTGTTTTTTCTTTTTTTCTTTCTTTCTTTTTTTTTAGTTACTAAAGCTCTGTAAATAAATAAATAGCACTGATTTACATTTAAAATTTTCAAATGAATATCTACAAATCTGGTTGGTCTTGGTAGTAATTAAAAAATGGACAGTGAAATTTTACTAGGGTTTGGCTTTGTTTTGTTTTGTTTTGCTTTGAGGAGGGAGAGAGTGTTATGATTGGGATAATATATTGGCCAAAATGCTTAATTGCAATCTACAGAATCCACATCTGCAAATTTGAGCAGAAAAGGAATTGATGCAAGGATATTAGGCAGTTTGCAGAATATCTGGCAGGGCCAGAGGATCCAACAATAAATCTGAACATCCATGAGCAATGGTCAACCACTCCTTTTCTGGCAGAAACACCACTGACACTTGGCACCAGTGCTGCTCAGAACTGGATTCCAAAAGCACTGCCATTCCCTGCCCGCAAGAAATGAATCCCTCCCCCACCTGGCCTGCCCCTAAACCGAGGTGCAACTGCTTCCTCACATGCTCTCTCCAGATCTGTCTCCAAAGGATAGTTCTTCTGGTTAGAGGAAGCTAGGTCACATGCCTGCCCCCTTCTTCAGGGAGTCTGAGATTGCAAGTTTTTGGCTTCCTCTTTGGGAAGGTGAGACATATAATGTGGGAAATTATCGCAATGCAAGGAGAGTGCTCAGAGCTGTCAGGTAGCTCAAGTGATGAATGTATATCACAGGGTTAAGCATTTTGAGTGTTCTCTCTACACTGATTGTGGATTTCTGTCCCAGAGGAGAAATTTCTTGCTGCCAAGTTCTCAGCTCTCTGGAGATGGACTCCTTATTCCTCAGATCCCAAGATTTTTCAAACCCTTTGCTGCCACAAAGAAAATTTGCCATTCTTCAAATATGTAGCCCTACTTCCTTCATTTCTCCCCTCCCCAGCATACCAGCATATACCCAGTGTTAGCAGGGGATATTGAGATGATAAAAATAAAACTGATAGAAGTGTGGGTGAGAGAGAGCGTGTGTGTGTGTGTGTGTGTGTGTAGGTGTGCATGTATGTGTGTACTAGATACAGTGGAAGAACTCATGACCTCACCTCTGGTTTTTGGTTATATATAATTGTAACAAAATAGAAAGGAGTACCATTGTTTCTTAGAAATTTGACGGCATAGGAGGAAAATAGGATGGATGGGTAAGATAATTAGAAAATGCCTTGTAATGCAAAGAAAATAAAGAATTTCACCATTATTAGGCATGTGATTCAAGACAGAATGCTAATTACTCACTCTAATTGGAAATATAATGATTAAAATGGTCAATGTTCCCAAATAATAACTGTAGAGTAGTTATTTGGGAAGAAAATAAAATTTTTTCAGTGGTATATTTAGAAACCTTATCAATCTTTGACATTCATAGCTAAGAAAAGATTCAGTCTGTTTTGTTAAATCTAATTGTAGGCCAAGTAATTAGTGTATGAAGAGAATTAGTGAAGATAGGGCAAGGTAATCACAAACCAGGTTTGAATAACTGATTTTACTAATGATGAGTTTCTCTCTGAATAATCTGTATGCATTGGAAATTTCCTCTAATCCTATTTAATATATTTTACAATACCTTTTAAAATTACAAATATAGTATGCTCAGTGGAAAAAAATTTGGAAATACAGATAATTAGGAAAAGGAAGAAAAGAAAATCTTATCACCTCTTATGTATTATTAGTCTGCTTGGGCTGCTGTAACAAAATACCACAGACTGGGTGGGTTAACAACAGAAATTTATTTTCTCACAGTTCTGGAGACCAGAAATCCCATTATCAAGGTGCTGACCAACTTGGTTCCTGGTCAGCCCTCTCCCCTTGGTTTAGATGGCTGCCTTCTTCTCACAGTGTCCTCACATGATGGAGCGAGAACAGGCTTTCTGGTGTCTCTTCTTACAATGATCTCATCTAGCCCCAATTACTCCAATGTCCCATCTCCAAATACCATCACATTGGAGGTTAGGGCTTTAACATATACATCTTGGGGGGGACACAAACATGCAGCCCATAACATCACAATTCAGAATATAAACCCTCTTGAATTTCAATTCTGTTTTTTGCATAAGAACAAAAACAAATACTGTAAAAAATGAAAATATACTGATTTGTACTCTCTGCTTTTCATTTACTATATTCTGAGAATAACTTTCCTCTTAATTGTGTAATTACATAATTAAATATGTAAAAATATTTTAAGTGTCTTTAAATATTATTCTATAGCATTAGGGTTAATAATAGCATAGAATTTGGGGCGCCTGGGTGGCTCAGTTGGTTAAGCAACTGCTTTCAGCTCAGGTCATGATCCTGGAGTCCCTGGATCGAGTCCCACATCGGGCTCCCTGCTTCTCCCTCTGACCCTCCCCCCTCTCATGTGCTCTCTCTCTCTCATTCTCTCTGTCTCAAATAAATAAATAAAATCTTTAAAAAAAAATAATAGCATAGAATTCTACAGTAAGTATATCCTCTAATAATTAGTTTCCCAGTTCTCCTACTGATGGACATTTATATTTTTTATAATTTTTAAATATTTTAAATAGTGCTATAAAGAATGTTCTTGTAATCATTTCTTTGTTGCATGCCTATACTTATTCTGAATTTCTGGAGCCAAGACTATGCATATTGTAAGGCTTTTGATAGCATTGCCAAATCTCCCTTGAGAAAGTTTATTCCAAGTATATTCTCAACTAGCAATATAATAAAGCCTATTCTTGATGTCTTCACTCTTTTTTTTTTTTTTTAAAGATTTTATTTATTTATTTGACAGAGAGAGACACAGTGAGAGAGGGAACACAAGCAGGGGGAGTGGGAGAGGGAGAGCAGGCTTTCCGCCAAGGAGGGAGCCCGATGCGGGGCTCGATGCGGGGCTCCATCCCAGGACCCTGGGATCATGACCTGAGCCGAAGGCAGACGCTTAACGACTGAGCCACCCAGGCGCCCCTTGATGTCTTCACTCTTAACCTGTATTAACACAGGGCATCATCACTTCTAAATTTTTACCAAAGATATGCCACTGTTGTTTTAATTTAATTTTTTTATTGGCCTACAGAAGTTTTTAATTACCCTTGACTCTTAGAGTTTACGTCTATCATTAGAAAGGTCTTCCCCACTTCAAAATTAAGTAAGCTTTAATATTACACTTTTAAAACCTTGTTGTGGGGATGCCTGGGTGGCACAGTCAATGAAGCATCCAACTCTTGGTTTCGGCTCAGGTCATGATCTCAGGTTCATGGGATATAGCCCCGTGTCAGGCTCCACGCTCCACTGAGTCTGTTTGAGATTCTCTCTCCCTTTCCCTCTGCCCCTCCCCCCACTCGTGCGCTCTCTAAATAAATAAATAAATAATAAGTAAAATATTAAAAAAAAACTTTTTGTGTGCATATAAATTTTAAATACATCTTGAGTTTATTTTAGAATTAAATATACTTTCTTCAAATGATTACCAAGTTGTCCCAGTGCATAAATTTTTGTTATTTCTTACATAAAGAAAAAGTTCGAACTAGTAAAATATAAAACTAATTCTAATTTTAAAGGGCCCTTAACTTTATAAATTAGTCCTCATTGGGTCAGATGGGTTGACTTTGGCCAGCTGTTGGTGTTATTTTTAAAACGTGATTCGAGGGTGCCTGGGTGGCTCAGTTGGTTAAGCAACTGCCTTCGGCTCAGGTCATGATCTTGGAGTCCCGGGATCGAGTCCCGCATCGGGCTCCCTGCTCAGCGAGGAGCCTGCTTCTCCCTCTGACCCTACCCCCTGTCATGCACTCTCTCTCATTCTCACTCTCTCAAATAAATAAATAAATCTTTAAAAAAAAAAAACGTGATTCGAACATGACCTATGATAAAATTAAATCTATATATATACAATTTGGCTCCAGCATGGGAGGTTGTACATAATATTCTCCATAACATACCTCATTCTAATCTAGAAGTCAACAGCACTTAAGACAACATGCATAATTAATTTTGATGTGTCAAATTAATCCTTGCTGTTTCTTGACATTTCCAACAAGGATATTGATTATTATCATATTTTAAACACAAGTAGCTATCCAGTAAAACCTGGAAGTGCATTTGCCAATACACTTAGAACTTCAAGCTACCACTAGATGGAGTCATTAAGTCATTACCAAACTGGATCCGTTAAAATTTAATAGTCTTAAAGCAATAAATCCACAATGTTTTAGTCAGCACTCCTAGACAGGTTTTTTTTTTTCCCCCTATGCAGGTAATTACTAACTCATCTTTAGACAACCATGACTTTAGCTGAATTGGAATGAATGTCAAATTTATTTAATAAAAATTTATGCTAGTAAATATTGCAACTTGGCCTTAAAACTTTCTTCTCAAGATGAGCATACAAAAATCAAGTGCATTACTATATGTATACTCACAATAACCACTTGGAAAACATAATATATGAGATTATCCCATTCACTATAAGTACAAAAGGTATAAAGTACTCAGGAATAACTCTAACAAAAGATGTGCAAGGCCTTTATATAGAAAACTGTCAAACATTATTAAACAGCATTAAAAAGTCCTGAAATAAATAAAGAGATATACAATGTTCATGGATGGAAAGACTAAATAATATACAAATGTTGGTTTCTCCAGATTAATCTATGTATTAAATACAATTCCAAAAAACATACAATTCCAGTCAAAATACCAATACAGTTGCTTGTATAAATTAACGAGTGAATATTAAACCCAAAAATAATAATCCATATAATTCATATATAATAACACATGATTTAAAATAGAGTTTTAAGAAGAACAATATGGAGGTGGGGAATAACTTGCCTTATTTGACTAATGAAATGAATTAGAAATCCAAGAAAAAAAAAATCCATGGTGGCATCCCAAAAATCAAAGACAGAGTTGGTTATTCATGTGGGAAAACACTAAATTTAAACAAAATTAAATCTTAATCTCACATGAGCCAAAACAAATTTCAGGACAACTAAGGACCTAGGTATTTTCAACCATAGCTTTAAAACTGTAAGAAGAAAATAAAGTGTTTGTGGGTTTGTTTGTTTTTTTTATCTCAGGATAAGAATTTCTCATATAAGATACCAAAGCACAAAACAAAAATTGACATTTGTGTTTCAAAATATCACAAGGAGAAAAGACAAGCCCTGGACCCAGATACATGCAATACAGAAATAAATACATATGTACTTCCTACAGGTAAATTTTTTAAATGAATAATCTAATAGAAAAATGAACAATCCATTCACAGTGCAAGAAAGCTACATGGCCAATAAACATAGGAAAAGGTGTTTAAGTTCACTATTATTAAAAGAGTACAACTTAAAACTACAAAGTCACCTGTCACGCTGATGAAAATTTAAATATCTGTTAACTCTAAGCTTTCTGATAATGGGTAGAAACTGGAACTCCTGTACACTACTGGCAGAATGGAACTTGTCATCATTCTAAAAGGCAATTTGTCAATATTAAGGAAGATTCAAAATGCTCATAGTCTACAACCCAGCAATTCCACTTCTAGATATATAACAGAGGCAACATCTTTTGTAACAGCAAAGATTTGGAAACAACTAAATGTTCTGAAATAGTTGAATGGATAAGTAAGTATGGTTTTTATAGTGTTACATTATTTTACAATTTATATAAAGTTTAAAAACATGACAAGTTGTATATGGATATTTATTTATTTATCAAATAATAAAGAAATTCTTGGAAATAAGCATCAAGTTCACTATCATGTTATTTCTGGAGAGGGTTGAAGGAAAGACACAGGAAACTTCAACTGTATCATTTCTCTTACAAAACAAATAGGGAAAATGTTGAGATTTGATAAAGTTAAGTAGCAAGTATATGGGTATTCATTATATACTTAAAATGTGTCATAACTTGAAAAAAACTTTTTGCTCCAACATTCTAGCTTAGTTTTATTTTTGTTTTTTTTCTCAAGTTTTGTTTTTAAGGAAATAAAAACATTCTAACATGTCAGTTCAGCTACCTCTAATGGCCTCACAGTTTTATAGTCATTTGTGCAATACTATCTTATTTTTGTTTTCAGGGAGCAATATTAATAAAAAATAGCGAAGTGGGTTCTATATTTTAATTGTTTTTAAAATTTTTTATAGTAATCTATATGCCCAATGTGGGACTCAAACTCATGACCGAAGATTGAGAGTTGCATGCTCTACTGCCTGAGCCAGCCAGGAACCCCTTTTTTGTTTTGTTTTGTTTTTTTTAATGATTTCTTCTAGTACTTTCTCGCAGGAAATAGAATTTTCATTTTAGTTTTTCCTTTTGAGAACCAGTGGTATTTCTATATCTAGAGTCATGTGGACTATTAAAATTATGTTACCTGAGCCCTATAATATCATTGGAAGATTTTTTTTTAAGTGTATTTTCTGTCATCTGTTTGGCTATCAGAGCCATTTATCTTGCAGCTACCCTAGGCCAGCCAAGAAAAAGAAATTATATTCATACCCTTTGTTCAAGAAAGATACATATCTGCTGACCAGATTCTTCTATTTCACACTTCTTTCTCCTTCATATCCACTACACGTCATTTTTTTTTAAGATTTTATTTATTTATTTGACACCGAGAGAGAGTGGCAGAGAGAGAGAGGGAGAAGCAGACACCCCACTGAGCAGGGAGCCCGATGTGGGGCTCGATCCCAAGCAAGACTCTGGGATCATGACCTGAGCCAAACACAGATGCTTAACCGACTGAGCCACCCAAGCTCCCTTCACTACACACCATTTTTAGGTAATAAGTTTCGGGCTTCGATTTACAAATAATCATACTAAATTATACACTGAGTAAACAGGAAAAAAAAATCTTAGCCATAGCTCTCCAGGATCCTGGATCAAATGGCAAGAGCCACTTCTCCCATGCTGTTATCAGTCTCCACCAAACAAAATTAATTTTGTTTGCAAGAAACTTTTCTACTTTCAGCATCCCATAAATTATACCCCAGTTACTGTGAAGTAAAGCGAGGAAAATTTTAATGATTCATTTATATTTTATGAGAAGCAAGACAGACATTTTTATCCCTCCCTACATATCTACACCCTAAAGCATCTATCCACTGTCTCATTGTTCTTCAAAATCATGCAATTCACATGCTTTTTTACCTGATCCAGAGAAAATTTCAAAATATAAATGTCAACTTTGTTCCTCACCTTGGAAGCTTGTAAGAAAAGGAGGAAATATGAAAATCAGTAAAGGGGAAAGTGCTCGTGTGAAAGAGATAACATTTTCCTTTCTTTGAAAAAAATTGCTTTTAGGAAATATCCACCTGCTGGAAAAATACATGGATCTTTACCTGTGGCTGAGGTTTAGAAGAAGAGGAGACAGTTGTCGCAGCTCCTGGTTTATATGGTATGCTAATTAAGGATCAACTCTGGATCAAATTTGCCAGTTAGGTATATTCTAAGAGTTGCCCATGGAATTAATTATTTACAATATTTTTCAGATTATTGTAGAAAATTTGGAAAATATAGTTTAGTTATAATGTTTTCACTTAGCATTGCATTGTAAACACAGCATATTAAATAAAAATAAGTGTTTAGGGACACCTGGGTGGCTCAGTCAGTTAAGCATCTGCCTTCAGCTCAGGTCATGATCCTGGGGTCCTGGGATCGAGCCCCACATTGTCGGGCTCCCTACTTGGTGGGGAGACTGCTTCTCCCTCTCCCTCTGCCTGCCCCCCCATTTGTGTACTCTCTCTCAAATAAATAAATAAATCTTAAAAAATAAGTGTTTAAAAGTTTTAAGGTTTTCAGATTTTAAAATGGACCCAAATGGAAGTAAAATTTAAATAAAATGAACACGTGTGCTCCAGTCATGTTTTCCTAAAATAATTGGATATAAGTTGATCAATTTAGGAAGTTATCTACCCAATTCAAACTTGAAAATACTGCTCAAAAGTCATTTGTATAAATAACATTCTATTAAATTTAAAAGTATTAAATTGGTCTCAGTGAAGTTCAACATTTATTGAGAATTCACTGAGAGCCAAATTGCTCTTGCTCTTCCTGTCCCCTCCGGTTCTTTTTGCCACAGTATTAAGGAAAATAATTAGCCCCCTATAGAGTCATAAACAGAGATCAGTTAGGGAGCAATATATTAAATCCCATTTAGTGCTCTTTCCCAAGTTCCGTTAGAATCATTATTTGTCTTACACTCTGATCCAGTGTTTGTTTGTGGGGTACATTTCAGTGGTCACTCAAGTGCTGGTTTGTTTCGTTTCCGTTTCCTGGAACATTACAGGCAGTCCTTGTTTATGTCCACAATGCATTCCTGGAAACCACACCATATAGGGATCTATGGTAACACAGATCATTTCCCTCTTAAGACTAGTGTCGTAACAGAGGGTCATAGTCCTAAATAAGGGGACACAAAAACAAATAAACTGTAGCTATTGCCTGCTACCTTACCATAAAAACAAAGGTTAACAATGAGATACGTCCATAATAATTTAGAGTAAAAATCACACTTCACATCTTATAAAATGAGCATGAGGCTTCCATCTACTTTGATTATGCAGCGAGTAACATATCTATAGCACATTAAAAAATGAAATTCAACTATCATACATTGACCACAAATGAATTTAATAAATTCAATCAGCATTAATCTTCCCTTCCTTTCTAGAACTCCAAGAGGAGGAAAACTTGTTTTCAGTAGCCCAGATACTTAAAAAAAACAAAAAACAAAAAACCCCCCAAAAAACAAAGAATCTACAAATGTGTCTCCACTTTTTTTTCTTTATAAATACCCACATACAGTTTTTGAAAATCACTTCACAGAGTAGAAGGGAGAATTTAGCAAGTGATTTTAAAGAGGATTATAAGAACACAGATGAAAATGACAATGGTAGAGACCTCTGTTGAAAATGTCTTTTCCCTGTAATGTCTCCCATGCCTCAACATGATCAAAGCTGCCTCCGCGGCTGTTCGGAGGCCACCACATTGCTGCAAGGGTCCCACATCATCTCCTTCCTGATCCATTGGCACTGCCAATGCAGATGTTTTTGCCTGCTCTGCACAAGAGGATTTGGGTGGCTGAAAGCATGAGAAATGGATGTGAGAGATGCCATGATGGTCGATTTCAGCAGAACTTGGATAAACATATAGGACGTGGTAGATTAGAAATGTCTTCAAGGGGCACCTGGGTGGCTCAGTTGGTTAAGCGACTGCCTTCGGCTCAGGTCATGATCCTGGAGTCCCGGGATCGAGTCCCACATCGGGCTCCCTGCTCGGCAGGGAGTCTGCTTCTCCCTCAGACCCTCCCCCCTCTCCTGCTCTCTCTCTCTCAAATAAATAAATAAATAAAATCTTAAAAAAAAAAAAAAAGAAATGTCTTCAAATTCTTTGCCACTCTTTCCATAGACTCTTTCTGCTTGCTGTGACTCCCAGTGGTCTTAGTGACTTACTTGATCAATGTGGCAAAGGTAGTAGCATTCTGATACTGGTGGGGCTATAGGTCATAAGAAGTCTTACGGCTTCCTCCTAGGCCTCTTGGACCACTCCTTTTTGTTAGTCAACTTCTGTGCTGTGAAGAAGTCCCAAGAAACGCTGTGAAGAGGTTGACATGGAGAGGAACAAAGGCCCCCAACTGACCGGTAAGTTCCGAGTCTGCAGCCAGTGCTGTCTTGCAAGAATGAGCTATCTTTGGGCGCCTGGGTGGCTCAGTTGGTTAAGCGACTGCCTTCCGCTCGGGTCATGATCCTGGAGTCCCGGGATCGAGTCCCGCATCAGGCTCCCTGCTCGGCGGAGAGCCTGCTTCTCCCTCTGACCCTCCCCCCTCTCATGTGCTCTCTCTCTCTCTCTCATTCTCTCTGTCTCAAATAAATAAATAAAATCTTTAAAAAAAAAAAAAAAAAAAAGAATGCGCTATCTTCGGCAATGCCCGCTGACACCAGGTGGAGCAGAGAAAACCAGTCCCTGCTGGGTTGTACCCAAATTGCACATTATGAGCAATTAACAGAATATTAGTAAATGATTGTTGTGGGCTTAAGCGAACAAATTTTAGGGTGGTTTGTTATGCAGCAATTGGTACCTGGAAAGGGAAGAAAGGCAGAGAAGAAAAATTTAGTGTTTTAAGCCTGGATAAACAAGGGGTTAATACTTTTTCCAGGAGAGAAAGCAATGGAAAGCAGTGAAGGTAGAACATATGATTAGAATAGCGTGGGAGACTTGGGTGTATGAAGGGTATTGCTGGGGATCAGTGAGAATTATAGTTAGGACTTAGTATTGTTTATTTTATTATACATGTATCATAACTACCTCTATAAAGTCCAATTAAATCTAGAGTGAACTGTAAGTTTATTTAGAAGTATGCATGACAGGAAGAGGAAAACTAATTTGACTGGATAGTGTATTATAATTACCTTTTATAACCTATGAATTGTACAAATAAAGAATCAGATCGATATTGGTCTTGAATGCTTCTGAGGAAGCAAATTATCTTAAAATTCATGAAATAGCAACGTGCAAAATTTTTTAACTTTCTCTTTGTCTCTGACAGGTTTGAGGGGGCTTTCAGATTTTGTATACCTAATTAATGTCCTGATGATTATATATTGATATATTGTCTGTAAATAAGTAATATATCCAAAAAGTTTTGGCTGGAATTATGTCTATAGGTGGGTTGCATTTAAATGCTCTCTTGTTCATACACTATAGCCATATGAAAATTGTAAGCCTCTGAGGTGCCTGGGTGGTTCAATCTGTTAAGCATCTGACTCTTGATTTCAGCTCAAGTCATGATCTCAGGGTCATGAGATTGAGCCCCATATTGGGCTCCATGCTGGGTGAGGAACCTGCTTAAGATTCTCTCTCCCTTTCCCATTGCCCCTCCCCCTGCCGTGCTCACACGTGCATATGCTCTCCCTCTCTAAAAATAAAATAAAATAAAATTATAGGCCTCTTTTTTCTCTAAAAGTAGGTAAACTTCTAAGTAATTTATCACCATAATCAGTAACTTTAGAGATAAACTATTGCTAGAATAATACGAAACTGAATAGTTGGGTAGAACTACAACTTTCACCCTTGCTTATAGCTCATATTATCAAATAATTTCCAAGAAATACCTTTCATCAACCCATACAGTATGGAAGACTTGCATTCTGTACTCCATCTATTTTGTTAAGGAAGATTATGGCAACTATTTTTTTTTAAAGACTTCAGCAAATTGACTGTAAGGTTGAAACTGGAATTATTTCTATTTAATCTTTTCATGTGTCAGAAAATTTTAAGGACATAACTCACAGCATGACTCTAGTGAACTAAGAGTCAATGTATTTTTACAGCACTTAACTTTACGTGGAATGGCTTTCACCTTTTCCAGAACAGGTCAAAATAAAAAACATATTGGAATCCCTTTCATCTCCTATCTCATCCACTGTAAATATTTTTTATATGCACAGTGCCTGGCACACCTTCAGAAAGGAAGGAGAAATAAAGGGAGGGAGGCTGAGAGGGCTCCCTTAGAAACCTGCTTTGGCATCACATTAAGAATTAACCTGCGACATTTGTGCTAAGTCTCTGTGATTTACAAAATGCAAATATACACTTGAGTCTGTAGAATAATATGTCATAGATTGGGAAGGTATAATTTCAACAGGGGAAACCTGGTTTGAAATACTAAACGTGTCTCTTACCTCATTACCATTAATACTATGTGGGTCTGTCTTATAGGCCTCATGGCATGACTTTTATTAGAGCTGTCTCCTCATAGCCATGGCAAAAATTGAGATGCTGAAGATATGACAGAAAAAGGAGCACCATTTACCATTCTGCTAGATGACTAACATAGCATTGGGTAGAGTTTGGCTTTAGCTTATAAAGCTTGAAAGTGTTTGGGTTATATGTAACTGAGTCTGTTCTCTGTATTATATAATATCAGAACAGTTATAACAAGGATCATAGTAACTATCACTTAGTGAAGGACCGCAAGGAACAGGCACTTTGGTAAGCTTTTATTTATTTATTTATTTATTTATTTATTTATTTATTTATTTATTTAATCATTGTACTCAATTTGTTACAACAGGCCTACATGCTAGTATTGTTATGCCTATTTGGAAGACAAGGAAGTAAAAGTTAAATAACTTTGCAAGGAGTGGATCCAAGATTTCAACTCTATATCATTAGCTTCCAAAGTTCCTTCTCTTTCCACTACCCCTACATTTATATTCAAAACCACTATATTCACTGAAAAGTTATTAAGTGGCCATTACCATAAATAGTATCTGGTATCATGTGAGTTCCCACATTTATTTAGAGAGAACTACCATTAAAGTTCTCCTACGAAAGTCCAATCCTGAGAACTCATTTCTTCTTTCTTTATCAAAGTCAATTTGATGTTTTTATAATTTATGTAAGACTATCTAAGATACCCAAATTTGAGGACTCCAAGAGCAAATGTCGGATCTCAGAATTTCAGGACAGGATTGGTTCATTTATTCCACACTTAGTATGTGTCAAGCACAGGCTTTGACATAGAGGATACAGCAACAATAACATACAGATAGCCTTGACCTTAATGAACCCACAGTGATGTCTCTCCTTTAAAATCCAATGAAAGAAGATGCAATGATGTTACTGGGCTGGGGAGAATGAAGGGAACAAATGACACTAATCATTGGGAGGCCCTGAATTGCTAGGTCTTAAAATTGTTGAACTACTAAATTCAGCACCAGATTCTCTTAGGGCAGGTAAAAATATTGATCTCTCCTAGGACCAACATTTCGGCCACCTCTTTCAAAATAAATGTCAAAATATCATTCTGTTATGAATTTCTAGACAGAAATTGAAGCTCACTGAAGCACTTTAAACTCCATCAAAGGATTAAAAAAGAGAAGAGATGTAAAAGAAGCTTTAGACATAGTTGGGTACTCTTAGATATGGCTGATGCATCTTAATTCTGTTTGCAAACACTCTTAATATTGAAGAACAAGGAGAAATTAGCATGTGGTATCGTGAAGCATGCTTTCCCCCAGAAGAAGCAGTTGAGTCTGTGATCTAGGACATAGGCTTTCTTATCTAATACTTTTTTGGGGGACTTTCCTCTGCTATACTTCCACATAACTGTAAAGACATCATCCTATTTATTCCTCCTGCTCTGTGCCTCTAATTCACGTGTCTCCTCCAAGTTAGGGAAATCGGCTACCCCTAGAGTAAAAATATTACTGACAACCCCAAAGTGAAGACAGTTCTAATGGGAAATACCTTGGCACTGTTGCAGACACGGCTGTTTCTGGCTATCAGTTAGGAGCTGGCAGATGCTAAATTGACATATGTTAGGAAATAGCTTTCGGAGGCTCATGTTTTAAAACGTATAAAAGAAAAACAGATGATACCACTTTTTTTCTTTTTTTTGGTGGCTTAAACTGGATAACTAGAAAATCACACCAGATGTGTGAAGATGTTTCTCTTTAAAAACATTTTGTTTCCTGAGAAAGAATGAGCTAAAGCAGAAGTGGGAGACATGCTCCTCAGAGTATACATTAGTCTCTTTCATAGATTTTGAGTTTCTATTGTGATTAAAATATTTGGCCAAAATCGATGGGGCAAAGAAACAATGAGTTCAATATTTCTATCACTGGTATAGATTTTAGAAATTGATGAATTACTCCGTTTCCTGTAAGAATTGGTTCATGGGAAATCGAAATAGAATCCTGAGGGAAAACACATCATGGAGAGGCCTGAAATATGTGAAACAATTGAATAAGATAGCTTACTCAATAAGAATTGACAAGTTAATCTGACTTGCTTTACATTTTTATCACAAGTGATTCATTGTCACATTGGTGAGGTAGTCCCACAAGAAAACATACTAGGTCATTGGCATTTTCACTGTACGGATTGCAATTTGACAAGGACATTTGCTGTTTTTGTCTATTTTGTCATTCCCCTCTTTCAGGTGACAGCACTTTTAATATACATTTGAGGGGTTCCTTTCTATACTCCATGTAGCTATTCTCCACAAGTGGGCTGGCCAGTCTCCAGGGGTGAATATGTGATCTGAGACTGACCAATGAGTGAATTCTAACCTCATGACCACAATGATTGATTCAGTGCTGAACACATAAGCCAAGTTAGGCAGTGGGACCCATTCTTGGAACTTTTGGTAGGGTCATGAGAAAAACAAGGCTTTTATTCCTGTTGGAATTCAACTTGTTTGACATAATCATTGAGCTTCCAGAAGACATTTTGCCTCTGTGAAAGAAGTATCTTTTTAAAAATTAAGCCAACATAGAGGAAAGCAAGGGAATGGGGGGTGAGTAGAAAGAAAGAGAGAGACTGAAACTGATGGTGGCTTTAGCTTGTGGATCCAAACCATTCTTGAACTTTTAATTATTTGAGCTGCTTGAGCCAAGTTTGAACCAAGTTTCATTCAGTTGCCATCAAGAGAGCATGGCAACTACATGAGAAATCACTTTAGGCTGAGGAAATGAGGGAAGGTTCCATGGGGGAAATAGCACTGGACAGGATCTTGAAGGAAACTAGAGGGAAGTAAGCAGAGATGGAGAGAAGGGCATTGCAGATGGTGCAGCTGCATGGTCCAAGGCATCGGGGTCAATCTGAGAAGGGAAGGTGCTACAGGGTCACTGAAGCTCAGGATCCACAAAGGACTGCAAGTTGGGTCTTGGTCCCCATCACCCCAACTAGACTCCAAACAGCCCTGTTGACTATTGGGGTGGAATGCACTCTCTTAAAAAATGGATGTGCTGTCATGTGAGGAGACACACAGCCTAGAGACTCTGTACAGTAGTAACAGAGACATAAGCAGAGGGACGAGCCTGCAAAGGTGGGAACTCCACATCCACGGTCTGGAAATCCTGGCCCCACCACGATGGGAACTTCCCTATTATATATTGGTTGTTCAAGAGGAACTGTGGAAGTCTAGATAGGCTGAGAAAGGTCACCACTGTGGATGGTGGCTTTCTAACATTTTTGAGCACAGTAAGAGAGATAGGTTATATCGGAACACATATGTATATAAAAAGATCAAACAAAAGTTCACACAGCAGGACTTACCTTTACTACTGGTTATGTACTCTGAAATTTTCGGTTCTATGTTATTTTCTCTCTTTCTCTTGAATGCTAGTTGGACTCACTAACTTGACTGCATGGCCCACTTTCAAAATAGCAGTTTGAAAATCACGGACCTAAAATAGCTGTCGGGAAGCACCAGCAGATGTCACTGTAGGTGACCACAGCAGTGTGACAGCTGCGGCAGGTGACCATGGCAACAGCTGCTCCCTGCCGGGAACCACTGCATCTGCTGTCCTCTGTTTATTTTTATTTAATTTTTGTATAGGCTATATAGTCATAAGGTTTTACATTTCAAAAATAGAAAGGGCGCACAGTGAAAACTCTGTTTCCCATTCCTGCCTCTTAGCTACCCAGTTCCCCTCCTCAAGGGCAAATCAATGTTACTAGTTTTCTTCTGTTGTCTTCCAGAGGTACCTCCTGCATGTCTAGTAAACACACACACGCTTTCTTTCTTCCCTTCTT
Source organism: Neomonachus schauinslandi (assembly GCF_002201575.2). Taxonomy (NCBI): domain Eukaryota; kingdom Metazoa; phylum Chordata; class Mammalia; order Carnivora; family Phocidae; genus Neomonachus; species Neomonachus schauinslandi. The sequence continues at coordinate 82,672,946 of NC_058409.1, read as the reverse complement.
TTACACAAAGAATAGCATAATTATAACAAACTATCAAACTATTCTGTACCTTTCCTGTCTTTCCTTAGCATATCGTAGTGATTCTTCCTCCACCAATACAAAAAAGAAAACTCCATCCTGTTTACAACTGCACAGTATTCCACTGTACCAAGTACCATTATTGAACCAGACACGTTTGATATGTTTCTCTCACAAACAATGCTGCACTGAATAACATCCCCAACTCATCATTTCCCACATATGAGAATACTGATCTTAACATCCTTGGAAGTGGAATTCCTGAGTCAAAGAGTAGATACATTTGTAACTCTGATACACATTGTCAGATTGCTTTCCAGAAACTACTATTCTAGTTTGCGCAAGTTTTTCACTTGAATGTTCTTAAAAAATACTATTAAGTTTCCTGATCTTTGTCAATGGATAGGTGAATGATATCTCGATGTGGTTTTAATTTACATTTCTTTGATGGTGAAATAAGTTGAGCATTTTTCTAAGAGCCAACGTTGTATTTCCTGTTACTCTTTTTTTTCACATTCTTTACATCTGCTTTTTTTTTTAAGATTTTATTTATTTATTTGAGAGAGCGAGAGAGAGCATGAGCAGGGGGAGAGGCAGATGGAGAGAGAGAGTAGCCTCCCCGCTGAGCAGGGAGCCCGATGTGGGGCTTGATCCCAGAACCCTGGGATCATGACCTGAGCCAAAGGCAGACTTGTAACCAACTGAGTCACCCAGGCGCCCCTCACATTCTTTATATCTGCTTTAAAGAACAACCATGAGCTGTCAAGTAAAGCAAGCACTAGCACTTGGCTTAGCTTCTCTAAATAGCAAGTAATTGTGTATTTATTGAGCAAAAACTATATCCTTGCAGAAAACTGAGGAAAGTACTATGAAGTAGATGAAAAATGTACCCTAGTAATCATTAATGTGTGTGGAGCCAACGTAATTATTCCAGCTGCTTTCATAGCCAACACACTCTCAAAGTGCAGATAACCACTGGTCCAATATCAACCACTGTGACCGATAAAGCTATCCATCATCTAAATCCCTATTAGGAACAGATACTACACTAGGGGATGGTAATACAGAGATGAACAAGACAGAATTTTGAGGGAAAACATAAACAAAATTAAGCAACAAAATTAAAGGTAATTGTACTGAAAGCTGTTGGTGGGACAATAGGGGAAAAAGTCAGGAGTGGTCAGTTTTGCTGGGGTGGGAAAGTTCAGTAATCGTGGTAGATAAGCAAAGCTCTTCCTTGAGAGGGCTCTTTGATTTCACAGCCCTTCCCACCTCTCCATCCTTGCTTGAATTCTCAAAACATAGGTGATTTTCTCCAAAATTGAATCTTAACTTTGCTCATTCCTTCAAATTAATTGCACATTTGCCTCACATTGATCATTTATCTTCCCTCTAAGTTGTCACCGTCTGAGAGGCAAGGAGTAAATCTCACTCATGCAAATGACTGCACAATGTAGGCAGTCAGTAGATATTCTTGAATGGGTAATAGGATGGGTAGATGGGTGAATACATTCCTTCCAAAAGGCCTTCTCTAGTGATGGTTACCCACTTATCACATTACTGGTCAGTCAAAACCATTTTTTGCAGGTGCAACACCCTGCAGATGTCAAAGCCAGGCCTGACCTCTACTCAGAAGACACTGAGGAACCTCTCTCTCTGAGCGTGTCAATTATGGAACAATCGCTGACTATGGAAAATTATGAGGACACTAGATTATCAAATGGCTACATCTGTGTCAGGAAGGTATTAAGGTTTTTATAATACCTCAAGGGTTTTTTAATTCATAATTTTGGAAAACAGACAGGCAAACAGTAAAATGTATACTGAACTGCCAATTTAGGTAGAGGTTCTCTCTCTCTATGTATATAAACTATATAGGATGGTTTAATGGTTTATGAAAATAACAAATATGTCTACTGTAGATACAGTCTTATTAACTATTAACTTCACTTTACCTGGAAGTTATGTGACTATAATATACATGCACATACATACATTTTTTTTTAACCATAAATGACTGGTGTGTCTTCTACTGATCTTCAAAAGGGTTACAACCTTGGACCACCAGCTAGAACATCCATGACTTAATTCTTCAAGCCTTAAGTTTAAGGACACTTCCAGACTTTTCCCAATCTCTCTTATCACTCTCATATCTCTTATCATCTTCTCTTATCCCATCTTGACTCCAGTGACTATGTTGACCACTGGAAGACTTCATCCAGTTTGGTCACATGGCTGGCTCTCTCTTGGCTCCTCTGATCATTGGGCTTAATGATTCCTGTGGTTCATTTTTTAGAACATTGCAAAGATAAGTGTTTTCTGTTCCTTGTTTTGAGGCTAGGAAGAATAGCTTACAGAAGAGAGCTACTTTTTCTGAGTTCTTTTCCTCTTTCATGCAACAATTTCCCTAGCATCCTGGTCCACAGTTATGACTTTGCAACTAAAGGCTGCAGGAATTAAACAACAATCTTTATCTTTTTGTCTCCCTGTTTCTCAGTCAATAGGAGGTAAGAGTTCAAAATGTGCTTTTTCCCATATTTCTCCTTTCTTAGTTAACTTTTGTTATCGATGTTGTTAATAGCAATGTGAGATAAGAAATCTCTTTTGTGGAATTTTCAAAAAGCTTTATTTTCTTGCCTTTCTCTGTGTATTTATTTGTTATTTTGGCTAAAGTAAAACGTTGCATTACTTCCAACAATAAAGTTACTTTTTGGGATTTCACCTGTTACTTATTTGAGACTATAAAGAGTCTAGGAGCAAAGCTGGAACTCATAAATATTGTACCAATGCTCAGACCTGCCAGGCCAGCTACCATATATAACCCTTATGTTGTACCCAGTAGGTCAACCCACAGACCTCAGATGATAGCTATATGGTCTGTTCCAAGTGCCCTGTGTGCCAAGGAAAAGTCTAGGTGTGTTAGATATATAGCATTTGATTCTCTTTTGTGCCCAGGATGTCTTCGCATTAATAAAGCAAACCAACAGTAAATATTTCAACCTTCTCAGCCTACACTTTAAAGTTTGTAAAGGAAACTTTTGTTTAAAAAAAAATTCATTCTGGTAGAGTTCAAAGTGGCCGGAAACTGTAAAATTTGGGGACAATTTTGATTCTTATTTTACATTTAAAATGCTCCCGGAAGAGAGAGAATTTTAAGTTATGAAAATACCTCATTTATCTCTGTGACATTTATAGAGTATTTTTATTAGATATAATTTCATTTTGTTAATGTAGGCTCTCAACTCCATCAAATGCTTAATGCAGTAAAAGTTTTAAGACCATATTTATTATCAGAGGCATGCACCAGTTTTGATGGTAATATTTTCAAAAGGGAAGCTAAAGTCATGATGAAAGACTCTCTCTGCTTGGCAATACTATAAACGGCTACATTCTTATATCTCTGGTCCCTCCTTATTTGCAATAGCCAATCAAAATAAAACAAAAGGTGACATTAAATCTTGAAGGCAATAATAAGCCAGGGATGTTTACAAATCCCAAGACTGGATGGTCAACTATATGTAAGTACATGGTTATTGTTACCTTTTTTTTTCCATCATGAAGAGAAGGAATCAGAGATGAGTAACAGCTCTAATTTGGTTTCAGTCATGGAGGTTGTTCTGCTTTTCCAAGGATATTTGGTACTAGAAAAAGTACTCTCAAAGGACTTACACTTAAAACCTCAGCAAAGGCGATGCTGTGTGTTCATTTTCTCTTCCTGAGCACCAGAAAAATAGCATTTTACAACTTTCCTGATAGTTAGATGTGGCCATGCGACTGATTCTGGCCAATGATCTGTAAGTGGAGTTGAAGGTGCCTCTGTCACAGCAATCAAGGCCACATGTTGAGATGGCAAAACCACAGGATGGAAGCTGCCTGAATCCCCGAGTCACTATATAGCTGACAGTATCGCTCCTACATTAGAATTTTTATAAACAGGAAATAAACCTTTGTTGTGTTAAGTTACAGCAATTCCAGGATTAGTTCATTACTGCAGGATAGCATAGCCTGTCCTAACTCAATTGGAGAAACAAATCTTCAATATAAATTGTATAAAAAATGATTTGACTGGGACTTCATCTTAAAGAGAAAAACAAAATTTGAAAATCAGTTTATTTTCTCTTATAGTTAATAAAATGTAGATTATGCTGTTATTATAATTTTGTTTGAAATAGGGAATGAATCAAATGTTGGGTTTTTGACATATTTTTTTCTTAAGGGCTCATATATGCCCACTAGGCTTCACAAAACTATTTGAAGATGGATTATCACCATTTGAAATTACTAAATTGAAATCTAATACACATCCATTTATACACCCGAAGGATTTCTCTTAAGTAAAAATATGAAATTTAACCATCCGAAGAAAATCTTACTTTTAAAAAGTTAACTAACTGTTAGGTTCTTAGAAAATCCTTTTGGAAGCCTTAGAAAAGTTAGTATAAAAAAAGAATATTTTATATACTTCTTAAAAAGAAGAGGTACTATGATTTTTACTGAACTTCAGGAAATTTCCTAATTTTGGATTTTTATCAAAAAAAAATTTTTTTTAGGGCGCCTGGGTGGCTCAGTTGGTTAAGTGACTGCCTTCGGCTCAGGTCATGATCCTGGAGTCCCGGGATCGAGTCCCGCATCGGGCTCCCTGCTGAGCAGGGAGTCTGCTTCTCCCTCTGACCCTCCCCCCTCTCATATGCTCTTTCTCTCTCTCAAATAAATAAATAAAATCTTTAAAAAAAATTTTTTTTAATTAGAATTTATTTCAGGCTGCTCAACTAAGATCAGTGAAAAACAATCTTCTATTTCGGTACAAATAAGCCCAGAAAGGAGGATCTGACGGGTTGGGTGTCATCCCAAGACCCCACAAGGGGGTTTTGATACAGAAAACAATATCAACTACAACAAATTGAAGAGAAACATGGTAAAAGCTTTAATACAGAAATTACCACATGTAACCAGTACATTGAAAGAAGTTTTTCAATAGGCAGTACTAAGAATCCAAAATGATAGAATACAGCACATATAAACAAGAAAAAATCCTTAGCCTATCTGATGGGATCTTTTGAATACGAACACTTTGACAAATATTCCTTGGAAAGCAAAAAATTCTATATTTACATTACTTCATGTCCCCAAACAGAAAGTTGTCTTTTTAAAACATTCTTAATTCTTAGACAAACTCCATGAAGAACATAAAGCCTTGATCCCTCACTAGATATATGTAAATCTGGTATTTCTGGTACACTTAAACAATTTTTACAAGGGTTTCATTGCACAAATTTCATATAAGTGTTGATTAGATCATTTGACCCATTAAACTCAATTTTAATTTCATATGAAAATTTTGGAAGTTTGTATATTCTGCTATTTGCTATGAACATTAATAAGAGAGTTACAGTTAGTCATTGATTAACGTTAATCAATGTTAACATTGATTAATGTTAATTTAATTTATTGAATATGTAATACATTCACATAATTCAAAACTCAAAAACCTTAGAAGGTATGCAAAATATCAAAGTCAATCTTCTGGGGCACCTGGGTAGCTCAGTAGGTTAAGTGTCTGACTCTTGGTTTCAGTTCAGGTGGTGGTCTCAGGGTCATGAGATCAAACCCCCGTGTTGGGCTCCATGCTCAGCAGGGAGTCTGCTTGTGATTCTCTCTTTCCCTCTCACTCTGCCTCTTCTCCTGCCTGTGCTGTCTCTCTCACAAAAATAAGTAGATAAGTCTTAAAAAAAAAAAAAAAGGCCAGTCTTCCACCCACATCCCTCATCTGCCCAGGGCCTACTCTCCTCTGCAGATAACTACTGTTCTTAGATTTTTATAAATCATTCCAATGTTACTCTACATGCATACAAGCAGATACACATACAAACCAATGACGTTTTTCACTTCTTAGCTTACTTGTCTTCTCTGCAGCAGTGAACAGGGCTTACTATGCTCTGCACCTGGAAACAGTCCTTCCTTGGCTTTTCTCCTGGTTTCTTTCCTACATCACTAGCCACCCCTGCTCCATCTCTTCTGCAAGCATTGCTTCTTCCATGTATCCCTTACAAACCAGTTCTTCTGTTTTCACATGACATGTTCTTCCCAAATGATCTCATCTATTGCCATTGGAGAGTAAATAAAAGTATTTGCATCAAAGTACTTTTGTGTGCTAAAAATATCTTTTCAGAAGAGAAGAGCATGCAGGATAAGGAGGAGTTAGGTGGGAACGAAGGAGGGTGGGGACACATCTAGATGGAGGGAAGTGTACATAGAAAGACACAAATAGATAAAAGAGGACCACGATTTGCAAACAGTGATCAGCTCAAAGTGTAACTTAATAAGTATTTGTTGTGAATACTGAATGAAAGAATGAATGATATCCAAGGAATTTTTTTATCAGAATAAAAGTAATTATTTTGCTAAATCAGCCATGGAAATTATAGAAAATGAATGAGATTGAACTAAACCTAAAAGAACTGGGTCTATGAGTAATTTGAAGTATAAATAGAAGTGAAACCTATCACATGCTCTAACCACTACACTTGCATCTAAGTCTGCTTTATTACCAACATAGCACTCTGCTTTACATCGCTTCGATGTGGCAAGGTCATCCAGACAGCTTTGCAGGTTGACAATCTGTGAACCAGTCTCCAGATGCTTTAAAAGATTTTGCAGCAGAACTTGAAAGTACACTTCCCCACGGGGCAGAAGACCTTCATTTCCAGTTGTACTGCTTTTTACGTCTATCAGCCATAATGAGGGCATGTCAAAACCCAGTTGCCTTCTAATCTAACACCCCAACAACACGTTAAACAGTATGAAAAGCATTTGTTCCCTTTTTGGAAACAGTTTTAAAAAATAAACATTTTCATTTTCTTACACCAGCTGAGAGAATAGACTAGTCTCCCAAAGTTACAAAGTTGTGTCCAAAAGCCAGAATGAAAAGAAGCCACTCAATAAATTTAGCTGAAGAACATCTCTGCCCCTGTGAGGACAGCGTTTTGACTGTCTGGTGATGGGATTTTTGCCCTTAACTGAACACTTTCTGTGGCTTAATCTTCATGTTCTTCTGAACTGATCATTTTTATGTCTGTAAGATCCCTACAGCTGCATCAACAACGGACTAAGGGCCTGAGGAGTGGTTCCTCATGCAGAGCCAGAACTGTGATCAAGCCCTGTCACTTCATTTCTTGGACCTCAGTGTCCACATCTTGTTAACATCACAGAACCAGTATGAGAATCATATGAAATAAAATTGCTTTTTACTTTTTAATTTTTTTTAAAGATGTAGTTATTTATTTAAGAGAGAGAATCTCAAGCAGACTCCCCACTGAGCGCAGAGCCCAACATGGGGCTCGATCCCAGTACCCTGAGCCGAAATCAAGAGTCGGCCACTCAATCGACTGGGCCGCCCAGGTGCCCCTAAAATTGCTTTTTAAGTCATATAATTCTATCATACAGTTGTTGTGAGGATCTCCTAAACTTGGAGTTACCTCCCATTTGAGTTAAATATCTTTTTATTGCATTGAGAAGGAATTAGCATGATACTGTAGACCATTTCATACTGCCTTCAAACCTTATGAATTCCCAGTCAATAGCCATATCGCCTCCATTCCTCTGCCTGAAGGTGAGAATCTTCATCTTCTGGCTGTCCTGAGCCCTGGATTGAAGTCTCTTAGCTGGTAATCGGGGAGTATATGACAGACAATTTTCTCCTTGGTTTCTAAAACCAAGTCTCTGTGGGACCTCCGCATAAAGAAGGGTGTATCCTGACCCTTTGTATTATTTTCCACTAGGCAAAACTGTGACCTCAATGAGATATTCAATTACAGCTTCATTGCCGGAGATGCACAGATATTATTCATGTACCCTCACTGCGGACATACAGCCTTCCTTTCAGACAAGGGCCCAGTGACCCTGGCATACTTTGCCAAAGAACAATGGTCACAAGCTAATAATTCTATGTTCCTATAAGAAAAAAATATCATTACATGGAAATGCCAGAGGTCTCGAGCCCATTTGGAAGTTTTCAGGAAGCTCTCTCATAACAAGTAGTGTGGCATGATTGAACAAAACAGCCCCAAAGTGAGAAGAGCTGAAGGCTAGGAATCCCGTTTTTGCCCTGTGTAACCCTGACAAGCACAGCCTTTGTAGCACCTGTTTCTTTACCAGCAAAGCAAGTCTATATGATTCCCAACTCCAACGTGCCAGGAGTTTTCTCATTACAGCTTTCTTTAAATATACACATCCTGATGTAACGTGTTGAAGGGGAAAACGGAATGGAGCTTGAGCCTCTCCTTCCATGTCGATGAGTTTTAAAAACTACAGTTTTTAATCAGAGAGGCAAAATCTTTAGTGGTGCTAATAAAGGCCTGATAACGATTTTCGCTTCTTCATGCAAATGTGGAAGGATGCTATCTGCATATAGGCTAATTTTGTCCACCACTGAACCAGAACAGATCCAATGACTATCTGAACGTCTATCTCAGTGAGACTGCGAAGAGCACTGATGAGAGAGATGAGGGGAGATGAGGCCTCTGTATTGAATAAATTAAAAGCCATGGCATCCATTCAAAAGCCGTGTTTCTGAAAGGGGCAACTATTCCTTGGCTAGTTCAAGAACTATGAAGCAAATTTGGGGTTTCTATTCAAGAGAAAAAAAGGCAAGAACCAAGAATTCTAAGTTTGGATCAGAATTGGAATACCCTTGAGTGTCAGCATGCTGCTAATATTGCTGAATGCATGACTTCCCAGGCATCACTATGTCTCTCAGTTTGCTCATAACTTTGAAAAATTAATTTGCTTTAGCATCAAAGATTTACTTTAAGGTAACGAGATCGGGGTTGAAGTATAGGGAAAGTCATCTCACAGAAAGGTTACATTTCACAACAACAGCAAAAAATACCTTGATTTTCTCTACACAAAGGTAATCTTGGTAAATTCAGATAAATAAGAAATAAGAATTTAAAAAAATTAATACCACCTGCAAGCCCACTAGTCCATTAATATTTTTATGAGTCTTCTTAAATTCTTTTTTCATATATAAACGGGGATGCTTGTTTTTTAACAAAGATGGGACCACAGTGCATCTACTGCTTTTTAACTTGCTTTTCTTACCAACACTATATATTGAACATTTTTACCTATCTCTGGATTTTCATGTATAAAGAGACAGTTTCAGATGAGCACACTAAGGAGACCTAGAGCTTCCTGTGAGATGGAGGAGGGGTTTTTAGGGTTAGGAGTGTGGTTGAGTGGGCCGGGTTCCATCCCTACCTCTCCAATCCAGATCCCACCTTCATCAATGGGAGTTTTTTTGAAAAATGTGCTTTACTTATATAGTAAAGCACATTTGTTTTTGTTTTTTTAATTCATTTGTTTAAAGGTTTCTGATGCTAAAGAGAAAACTTGAAAAGTACTGCGCTATATGATTTTTAATGTCTGTAATTTTTGGCACACATACACATATTATAGTCTGATTCATAGTTCCCTTTTGGCATAGTAGGTAAGATTCAGACTCCCCGAGTTTGAATCCCAACTCTGTCACCCACCAGCCCCACTGTCGTGGTTTTAAAACACCCACAAATGCTTTGACACTCCATAAATATACAGGCATAGATATTAACCAAGAACCTACATTAATCAGAATGCCTTCAATTGCAATGACAGATAATCCAACCCAAAATGATGTGTGTAAAAAAAAGAAAAAAAGATTGTATTTATTGGCTTACATATTTATTCATAGTAGCTTCAGAAAAAGTCTGGATCCAGGCATTCATCAAGCCTCAGCCTGTCTCTAACTCTTGATCTCTTAGCCATTCTTTCTTCTATGCTAACTTCATTTTCAAAAAACCTATCTTCATGTCAGAACTCCCGAAATTCCAGGTCTATATCTACCAGTTGTACATTATAGTCAGAGTTCTTACTTGTAACTACAGACTCTGACTCTGAGGATTAAACAGAAAGGAAGTTTATTAAAAGACTGCTTTGTGGGCTGCAGAATTGTTGTAAAGGCTGGAGAACTAGACCCGCTGCCAAACTTGCAAGAAGAATGGCATAAAGAAACTAACGCCAGTTCTCCCACCACCACTGCCAACACTGGGGGCTTTGTTTTCACTGCTGTCAAAAGTTCACATGCTGCTGGTACCAAGGCCACTCCAGGTCCAGAAACTCAACCATGCAACTACTGCCACCCCAAAAGCCATACATCCTAGTCACTATCCTCACCAGCTGAATCGGGTCCCAGACCTTCCTTCCTTGAGCCATTGACTTCCCCAAGTTTCACATGACCCAGTGATTGGTGAACACATCTAGGTCACATGCCTGTTTCCTCCTTGGACTGAATTTCCATGTAAAAGTTTTAGATATTTTGTTGTATCAATTAAATCACTCCATCTTCCCTACCCAGGACCCCCCCAGACGGACTGTCCAGGAGTTATTGGCTTAAATACAGAGCCAATTATCCTGCGTGGACCCAGAGCATAGTTTTGGCCAGCCTGCAGAGTCAGAATTTTGGTCTGTATGAACCAAGAAGCAAGATAGAAGGATGTCTTCCTTTCCAGAACCCTTCCAGCAGACAACCTATTTTGTACAACTAACATATTGTAAGTTTCTAGAGACATGTTCTAAAATAAAAGCCATGTGAAAATGAAGTTAATGTGGCTAATAGTCAAAATATAAATTGCAAATGAGTTTATGACATTTCATAATTTTACGCTTTTCCTAACTGAAAAGTAATTGAGATTTATCACTATCTCTTACATGAGACTTTAAGAAAAATAACATGCAGACAACAATGTCCAAAATTTTTTAGTTGATAATAAAGTTTCTTTGATATTTTTTTTTAAAGATTTTATTTATTTATTCATGAGAGACAGAGAGAGAGAGAGAGAGGCAGAGGGAGAAGCAGGCTCCCAAGGAGCAGAGAGCCCGATGCGGGACTCGATCCCAGGACCCCGGGATCATGACCTGAGCCGAAGGCAGACGCTTAACCATCTGAGCCACCCAGGCGCCCCTTCTTTGATATTTTTAATGTGTTTGGGTCTTTCACTCAAATACAGGCTATGGTCTTCACAAAAGGATTTTAAGACATTGTTCACTCATTCTAGAAACAAATTTAACTTTATCTAATACACTTATTAAGATAAAAATGCTTCTAATATTAAAAATCAGTTAAGCCACAGAAAACATTAGGAATGATCCAAAGGGATTGCATGCCATCTAGGCTAAGAATAAATGTCTGCTTTGGTTACTTAACACATTTATCTTTTGTAATTAATTTAACTTGGCAACTCAACATTTTTGCACCTGTCTAATGCATTTCTTGATATAAAGATAAAATTTTAAGGCTATTATCCATCAGTTTCTTACAAGTTTTTCTCCATATGGCAACAAATTGAAAGTGCTGTGCTTGTCAGAAGCTGTATGTGGTGTGTATTGAGAGCTATATAGAGAAGTGGCCCTCAAGAACTTAGAAATGAAGGAAATAGATTGCTTCATGAAGAAAACTGTAAAATGAGCATAATTACCCTATCTTTGATGGGCAGATCCTCCTGCAAAAGAGACAATTTTCTGAGCCTTCAGAGCTATAATGTAAAGGTGATATTTACATATATACTTGTCAGATCAGCCAAGGAAACCTAGACAAAGAGAATCTGAGAGGGTAGTTTGGGGTCCCTCACAGCACACACAAAGGAGAGTTATAGGGAATAATATTGGCGGTATCCATCCCAACAGGTTCTTGATGAGAGGGAGTTTTAGGCATCATATTTTGAGTACCTTGGTCCCTATGGCAAAACTATGTCCATGGAGACATGGACACATCAGCCCTGATAGTAACAAACATTTGACTGATCTAATGACTCTTGTTTAAATTTCTGTGTTCACCTGGCAACCTTTTAATCACATGTAGCTTGACTACAGAGGGAGAATAAGCTCTTCATTCTGACTGTGGGTCTTCTATTTCCTATGACAATGACTCTCATTTGAAGTTAATAAATTCACATTCTGATATCTCCTTCAGTCTCCTGGGCGGCTTAGGTTTAATCAGTGTCACAGGACTTCTAGAAATTGACTGTTATTAGTGGCCTTTCCTTGAGCCCACTTGCAAATGCTGATCTAGCCAGAGATTTCTATGCTGGAATCTAAAACTAAGCCACCATAGCTACAATATTAGAAATCAAAAAAAGGTCTATAAGCAAAGTGAGAAACCGTAAATTACTAAGAAGAAAAGAACCAGGGATGGCTGATATTGTGAGCTGGACTTCAGCATCCACCACCGGGTAGACGGCCCAATTATGTGAAACCTGCGAATGAGCATCTTCTCAGAGTCTAGAACAGAGATGAATGTGGCCCAAGCAGCCTTTGAGGTGAAATATTCTTCCCCACATGTCTCTTAAGTTTATGGTGAACGAACTGTGTGTGTGAGAGAGACAGAGAGACAGAGACAGAGGTAGAGAGGAAGGGGGGTGGGAGGAAGTCCCTCAGTAGATTTTCCAGATGGCTGGCCTATAAATCAAACTAATACCAGTCTGAACTTTTCACTGTGGTGGCCAATGTGATAGATATCAATCACGCGAGTAGGAAAAGGAGAGCAGAGTCAGGGTGCCTCCCCATACAGCTACATATCATATATCCTGAGCTTGACCCAATAGCATCCCGACATATGTATAATAGAGTATGTCCTGAGATTTGTCTAACTCCTCTGCCAGCATTGTTGCCTCCATTATGACCGCTATAGTGACTATTAACCTCTTTCCAATCTCCCAGACCTAGGAGGAGGACCGTGTTTCAATTTCAAGCCATCCATGAATAGAAATGCTCTCAAGGGCGCCAGGGTGGCTCAGATGGTTAAGCATCTGCCTTCGGCTCGGGTCATGATCCCAGGGTCCTGGGATCGAGCCCCACATCAGGCTCCCGGCTCAGCGGGAAGCCTGCTTCTCCCTCTGCCTCTCTCCCTGCTCATGCTCTCTCTCTCTCTCTATCTCGTGTCTCAAATGAATAAATAAAAATCTTTAAAATATATATAAAAAAAAAGAAATGCTCTCAAGTGTGGATTCTGCTACAAGTCAGATAACAATTTTTAGCTAACAATGACTGAGTGCTTAGTATGTTTCAGTGGTTATGATAGTTTTAACTAGAACCACAGGGATGCAGCTGGGTAGAAGAGCACTTTTTTTAACAAGAGGGAACATAGTCTCCAGAAGAGAAAAAATGTTCTGGAAAGATAAAATAAGAAATGTTTTAATTTGCATTTCTCTAAATGTGAATGGAATTGAACAGCTTTTTGTGTAATTAAAGGAAATTTTTATATCCTCTTTGTGAGTTGTCTGTTTCTATCTTTCCCACATTTTCTAGTGATTTTGATCTTCTTCCCCTCTATTTTTTATCTTTCTCTTTAAATAGGCTTCATGTTTCAGAACAATTTTAGATTTACAGAAAACTTGAGAAGATAGCTCAGAGTGTTCCATACACCCCATACCAAGTTTTCCCTATTATTAACATCTTATATTAGTATGGTACATTTCTGACAATCAGTGAGCCAATATTGATACATTATTAATAACTGAAGCCCATTGTTTATTCAGATGGTTTTAGTTTTTACCTAATGTCCTTTTTCTGTTCTAGGATCACATCCAGGGTACAACATAACATTTAGTTGTATATTTTCTTAGGCTCCTCTGAGCTGTGCAGTTTGTCAGATTTTACTTGTTTTGGACGACCTTGGCAATTTTGAAGAGTACTGGTCAGATATTTTATAGGTTGCCCCACTATTATAATTTGTCTTCTACTTGTTTGTTTGTTTGTTTGTTTGTTTGTTTGTTTGTTTTGTCCTCTATTTTACTCATAGGACTAGGGTTACAGCCTTTCTGGAGGAAGACCACACAGATAAAGTGTCATTCTCATAACATTGTATCAAGAGTGCATATTATCAGCAAATGATCTATGAATATTGACCTTGATTATCTGGCTGAGTTAGCCTTTGTCAGGTTTCTCCATTGTAAAGTTACACTTTATTGCGCACTTTCTGTGGAGTACTCTTTAAGAGGAAGTCACTGCTCATAGCCTACACCTAAAGAGTGGGGAGTTATGCTACCCATCCTTGAGGGTGGAGTATCTACATAAACTGATGAGGAGAACAAAGGTAAAAAAAAAAAAGTAGTTTAAATTAAATCTCCTTATGACTTACAGCCCACTGATAGATACCTGAGACATGCAGAACATGACATTCCTCAAGGAGTTCATGGCTGCCTTAATACCTTAATGTTTCTATTTCATTAAAGACTAAAAGCAACTTTATCCTGACAATAGCTAAATCTTCAAGGTCCTGTAAGACCCTGCTTTCAGCATACAAAAATTCCTTAGAAAGTTACACTATCTCTACCACTCCTCACCAAACTGAAAATATATAATGAGCCTCCCTTCAGCCTGCAGGAGCAGCTCTTTCTGCCCACGGGTACTATCCCCGTAATATAATAAAAACACCTCTTTTGCACCAAAAACGTCTCAAGAATTCTTTCATAGCCATTCCATTCACAAACCCAAAACTTCCAAATTTCATCATAAATTATTTGGAATTCTTCTGCACAGATTTGTCTATTCTCTCCCATTTATTACTTTATTTAATCATTTGCTTATTTCAGTATGGACTCATATTTATTTTATATTCTGAACTATAAACAATACTACTTTATTTTGTGTTTAAATTATTCCAGCTTTGGCCATTAAAACCATCTGGGCATGGAGTGTGTTTTGGTTTTTTTTTGGAAGATTATTTAAACTACTAATTCAATATTTTTAGTAGTTATAGGACTGTTCATTATATATTTCATCTTTTAGTTTAAGGAACTTGTCCATTTTATCAAGTTATTGAATATATGTGTGTAGAGGTTTTTTGTAGTGATCCTCTATTACCTTTTCATTTCAGCAAGGTCTGTAAGTATCTCTTCTCTTGAATTCCTGATATTGGTTATTGGTGTCTTCTATTTTTCTTTGTCAGTCTTAGTACAGATTTATTAATTTTACTAATCTTTTTAAAGAAATAGCTTTTATTTTCATTGATTTTTCTCTATTGTCTTGTGTTTTCAATCTCACTCATTTCTTGTCTTAATGTTATTGTCTTATGTTATTATTTATTTCCTCATACTTACTTTGAGTTATTTTGTTCTTTTTCTAGTTTCTTGAGAAGGAGGCTTTATTTATTTGAAGCTTTTTCCTATATAAATATTTAATACTATAAATTTCCCTCTAAGTACTGCTTTAGTGGTATCCCACAGATTTTGCTACATTGTATTTTCATTCAGTTTAACATTTTTTTTATTCCCCTTGAGAATTATTCTTTGATGAATTTAGAAGTGTATTTTAAACTCCAAATGTTTAAAGATCTTCTGTCATTTTTTCTTTTACAGATTTCTAGTTTAATTCCATTATGGCTAGAGGATGTATTTTGCATGACTTCCACTCTTTTACAGTTGTTCATATTGTTTTATGAGCCAGGATATGATTTTCTTGGCAAATGTTTGTGCACTTCAAAACAATGTGTATTCTGCCGTTGTCAGGTAGAGTGCTTTATCAATGGCAACTGGATTCTGTCAGTTGATAGGATTCAGGTTCCCTCTCTCCTTGATGATTTCCTTTCTACTAGGTATATTTTAATGATAAGAGAATGTTGAAATTTCTCCTTTTTTAGAAACAAAACTTCCAAATTATAGTTGGGCATTTTTCCGCCAAGCTTGAGGTCACATTATCGAGCTTCTTTGCAGTTGAGTGTGAACTCGTGATTAAGTTCTGGCAATGGGATATGAGCTGAAGTAATGTATGTCAAATGTATGTCAAAACGATGGAACTACCTTACTCTTATCCTTACCCTCTTAGTTGTCTGGAAAGAGGGGAAGAGCTAGAATAGAGCTATCTTCATCCCATAGAGGGAAACCACATGTTGAAGAGGGGAGAATAGCCTTGTACTACCCACCTCTGGATTATTATGTGAGAAAGAATTATACTTTTATTTAGCTTTAAGCCACTTTATTTTTTTAATTTAATTTAATTTTATTATCTTATGTTAGTCCCCATACAGTACATCATTAGTTTTTGATGTAGTGTTCCATGATTCATTGTCTTTCTTTCTTTCTTTATTTTTTAAGATTTTGTTTATTTGAGAGAGAGATCGTGAGAGCATGAGCAGGGGGGAGTGGCAGAGAGAGAAGCAGACTCCCTGCTGAGCAGGGAGCCCCGATGCAGGGCTAACTCCCAGGACCCTGAGATCATGACCTGAGGCAAAGGCAGATGCTTAACCGACTGAGCCACCCAGGTGCCGAAACCACTTTATTTTGAGGGGGTTTGTTACTGCTTATGAACTATCAGATACTAAAAAAAATTTTTTAAAGATGTATTTATTTATTATTCTTGAGAGACAGCGAGAGGGAGAAGCAGACGCCCCGCCAAGCAGGGAGCCCAATGTGGGGCTCAACACCAGACCCGGGATCATGAGCTGAGCTGAAGGCAGACGCTTAACTGACTGAGCCACCCAGGCACCCCCAGATACCAAAATTTTAACAAATAAATTGGATTTATATATTTCATCATGAATAAAAGTCAAAAATACAATTTCCATTGAAAAGAAATAAGTTGCTGAATGGTTGATTAACAGGTTTATAGACGTGAAAATGTGAAAGAGAAAGTTGCATTGTTTATATATAAGTAAAATTAAGAAAAGTATACACAGGAATGTTACATTCAGTTTAAGAGATATATTTAGGGAAGAGGGCACTCAAGGGACTTTCTTATATTTTATTTGTTTCAAAAAATACCAAGCAAATATTACAAATTTTATAATTTGGCAAAACTGAGTGGTAAACATGTATATTCATGATAAATTTCTCTCAATTCATACAAATGTTTGAGGCATTTCACAACTAAAAAGTAATTTAAAATAAAAGACTTCATGGAGAAAGTATTATTTGCTTTGAAAGATATATAGGATTTATTTACAGTCATATTTTATCAGTCTGTATTAGTTTCCTACTGTTACTGTAATAAATTAACACAAAATTAGTGCCTTAAAACCACGCAAATTTATTATCTTACAATTTTGAAGGTCAGAAGCCCAATATAGTTCTGGACTAAAGTGGAGATGTCAGCAGGGCTGTGTTTTTCTGAAGGCTCTAGGGGAAAATCCATTTTATTACCTTTTCCAACTTTTTTAGAGGCTGCCTGCATTCATTGGCTCATAGTCCCCTTCCATCATTAAAGCCAGCAATAGTGGGTCATGTTTTTCTCAAGATGTGTTCTCTCTCTTTTGGACTCTTCGGCTTCCTTCGTCCCCGTTTAAGTACTGTGTTATTACATTAGTCTCACCGGGGATAATCTCTTCATCTTAAAGTCAGCTGAATCTTAATTTCGTCTGCAACCTTAATTCTCCCTTGCCATGTAGAATAATATATTCACAGGTTCTGGAGACTAGGACATGGACACCTTTGAGGAGCCATTATTCTGCCTACCACGGGGTCCATCATGTATTCTTTGTTTACAAGCAATAGAAATTATCTCTAACTTAAGCAGGTAGGGAATTTATTAGGTGGATAAATGTTTAGCTAATAGAATTACAGAGAAGCTGAATAAGTTTGTGTTGGAAAAGATGTGAAATAGCAGCTTTAGATATCTAGAAAGTAGGAGATAATAGATAATTGTTAATAGACACTATTATCTTAATGAATCAGCTCCAACTATGTCTTATTCTTATGCTGCTCGAGATTCAAATTCCAAGGAAAGATAGAATCTGACTGGTTTACCTTGAGTAGTGTGTCCATTCCTTAGCCAGGGTTGGGATGAACATCTTGATCGAGGAACCCACCAAGATTATATACAATGAGAGGAGGTTCTTCCCCAATAAAAAAATCTAGATATTATCAGAAGAAGGAGAAATAAATATTAGGCAGACAAAACAGGAGATGCCCACTGTAGCAGGGAAAGGTAATAATTGCAGTGTCAGCTATGTTATTATAAAATCATGAAAAATTGTATGTTTTATGAAAAAATTTAGTTTGGAAGCTCCTGGGTCACGTTCAGTCAGTTGGGCGTCCCACTCTTGATTTTGGCTCAGGTGATGATCTCAGGGATTGAGCCCTGAGTCGGGCTCCACACTCATCGGGGAGTCTGCTTGAGATTCTCTCCCCCTATCAAATAAATAAATAGAAAAAGTTTAGTTTATCTAGCATAGAACATGAAATTGCACTCACAAAATAACAACAGGAAAGTAGGCTCAGCTGTGTAGCACTGCCCCTGAGTGCACAAGTGAAAGATTTTACCTGGTGTCACAGGGAATATATAGCTATGGAATGTTTTAGGATTGAGGAATAATATGATTGAAACTAGTTAAGGAGGCTCAGGTTAATGGCTTTGGGAGCAAATGGAATAGGGAGTCAGATTCAGAGATACAGTTACGCCATTAACACTAAAGAACAAATCCTACCTAGTTATTTTTACTCTCTCTTGCATTAGAGGCTAAATTTCTAGTGAAAGAACACTCTGATTTCCTAGAAATCAATTTTTTTTTCAGATCTTTGGAGAAGGATGCAAGATTCAAGATTTTCTGTGATGATACATCTAAAAACCCCTGCACACAGATTCAGCATAGTCTCCTATAATAGCAACCAAAAAAGCAAGCATACACAACACCTTCTTTACCGTTCTCTCCTCATTTTTGTCTGTCAGATCCCATAATTATTTAGCTCATTATTCTACCTGTCCAGTAACCATTTTCCCCAGTTATTTCGTAAAAGAATTACAGATTCATCCTAACCACATCTTTAACTAGAATATGTTCCACATAAAATTAAAAATTATTTTCAAGGAAAGTAATGAAGTCACACATTTGAAGGTTGATGGTTAGGCTTTAAAAAGAGAAATTAGGGGCGCCTGGGTGGCTCAGATTGTTAAGCGTCTGCCTTTGGCTCAGGTCATGATCCCAGAGTCCTGGGATCAAGCCCTGCATCAGGGTCCCTGCTTGGTGGGGGGCCTGCTTCTCCCTCTCCCTCTACTGTTCCCCCTACTTGTGCTCTCGCGCTCTCTCTGTCAAATAAATAAATAAAATCTTAAAAAAAACTATTAAAAAGAGAAATTAGTAAAGTAAGTTGTTTGAAGGTCAAAAATGTTTGCAACTTACATACATGATGAAGAGAAAAAGAATTCCTGGTCAGAACTACTCAGGAATCCTAGAAGCAATGTGAAACTCATGCTGTGAATTCAAAAAGATATGTAAAGTATTAACAAGTACTATCAATGTACCATCATCATTGCCTAGAAATATTTTCCTCTTGCTTCTGAAACATCATCCATTTTTATCTGGATTATAACAGCTCCTCTTCTATCTCCCTTGTTTTTCTAGCCAGTGGAATCGATGAGTCATTTCACCATCTGGGCTAGAGGAAAGGGAGATATATGGCTGAATAAAGCTGAATATTATCTGCGTAATGAAGGCCCTGCAGTCCAAAATATCTCTCTTTCTCAGTGTCCTCATCCACACTTAGTCTCTCTCCAAAACAAAATTAGGGGGTATTCTACAAGAGCAATTTCTGGATACTTACTCCCAGCTCTAAGTCAACATTTCCAAACTCTTGGTAATAGAAAGTCTATGCAACATTGACTTTTCAAAGGTTTGGTAATGGCTGAAAAGGTTGGATTAAATTAATTTAGCAAAATATATAGCACCATATTTTTTTGAACTGCCATTCGAAATTCTAAATAACACCACTCCCCCAAAGCAAGGTCAGCACTTGAAGAGGAAAATGCCAGTCTTTGCTTAGACATAGAGGGTTGCTCAAATGCTGAATGTTTTCAATTCATCCTGTGTGTGTGTGTGTGTGTGTGTGTGTGTGTGTGTGTGTGTACTCTGCTAAATAGCAGGGTATAGTGGTGAACAAAGTAGACATTTATCTTGTCTTCATGGAGTTTATAGATGAGTGGGATCAAACATATAGACTATATAAAATATATATGTATATATATCAAGGAATCCAAGACTTCTATTTAAAACATAATGGGGGCACCTGGGTGGCTCAGTCGGTTAAGCCTCCCACTCTCGGTTTTGGCTTGGGTCATGATCTCACAGTTGTGAGATGGAGTCCCAAGTCAGGGTCTGCGCTCAGTGTGTGCAGATTTTTTCTCCCCCACTCTCTCTCCCTCCCCCTCTGCTCCTACCCCCTTGCACTCTCTCCCCCTCTGAAATGAATACATAAAATCTTTCTGAAAATTAAAACATTACATGTCAATTATCAAATTTTGCTTCTGTAAGATTACTTTCTTTCCATAAAGAGTTAATGCAGGCCATATGGTTCATAGCTTTATACTGTTGTATTTTGTATGTATAGCCTTATGCTCTGTTTTCAATTTTTTAAAATATGGATAAGAATTTTGTAGAAGAAACAAACCTGCTAATAAAATAATAGCCTGAACACTGACAAGCATTGCTGAGGAAATGTGATAGAGGTTATGGTAAATCTGTTGATCAAGATATATGAGGTACAGTTGATGAAACTGGTAATGTTCAGTAATAAAAACAGATGATATAAGTGCATATAGAGTTTCAGAAATTTAGAGCTGAAAGGGATCTTATTAAGATAACTTAATCCAAATATTTCATTTTGGAAAAAGAATGATATGTTAACCTCTTTTAGGTTAAGGAATTAGTCAGTGGTGGAATCAGAATTACAACTGTTTTTCCTCCAATATCATTCCAAATTTCCTTGGCAGCTGATTTTCAATTTTGGTTTGAAATCAGCTGGTTACTGATTTAAGCACTAAATTATCTTCTTACACTTTACAATAACTCTTTAAGGTAGATGCTGTTATAATCCTCATTTTTCAGATGTAGAAAACAAGAATTAAAGAGGTCACTCAGCTACTAGGAAGCAAGGCCAGAATCAAATATTGGTCTGACCCCAGGAGTAAAAATAAAACTTCTAACTACTCTGCTCTGTTCTGAGTAACTAGAGTCATCAGATCTAGGTCTCATGGGTGGATGCTACAAGAAGGAAATTTTCATCTTATATAAGGAGGAAATTTCTAATATTCCACCTCTAAAAATTTAGAATTGAAATGAAATCCTATTTCAATGAGGTCCCCCCAATACTATAAATGTTGAAATGGATCTTAGGGAAGGACTTCCACGTCAGGTAAGAAGCTGAACCAATTGGTGTCAACTCTTCCTTCTAAAGCTTCAGATTTTTTATCTTTTCACTAGTTGTGTGATAGTGTTGTAGATCTCAAAACCTATTTGTTCATTTTGCAACAACTAAACTTAGAATATATTTTCTAAAGGTATCTAAACATTCACATTTCTAAAAGTTATACTGAATGTTGGTTCTGTACTCTGAAATATCATTTCTTCTGAAGTATCTGTGTCAGTTCCCTTGGCTGACTCCAATCTCAACCTCTTTCCTGTTTGAGGAATTCCCTACTATACAAATCTTTTTTTTTTTTAATTTTATTTATTTGACAGAGAGACAGCGAAAGAGGGAACACAAGCAGGGGGAATGGGAGAGGGAGAAGCAGGCTTCCCACAGAGCAGGGACCTGGGATCATGACCTGAGCCGGAGGCAGACGCTTAACGACTGAGCCACCCAGGCGCCCCCCTACTATAAAAATCTTAAGGGGAGGCAGAGCTTCCCATTATAGTCACAGAAAATGCCAAATACTTGCTTTCCTACTCTCTACTGACACACATGACTTGGGCTCAGTAGTCAGGTGCCCTCTCCGGCGACTTTGCCTGAGAGGCTAGTGGTTGTAAAGAAGCAGTCAGGGAAGAATTAGTCTGGCAACAACAGCCAATTCTGAGTGGCAGAAGTGCCACAGGCTCCATTCTGTGCTGCCGTAGGCTGTACCATCCAGTGCTCAGGGGGTCATAGCAGTGTCCTCACCAGGCTGGTTATGTAGCAGGCCTCAGGCTATGATTCTGCATGCCCAGCCTCTATTTGTTCCCACCAGTTTCCCAAGCTTTCTTCTCCAGTCTTCTCTACACGTCTCTAGAGCTACCCAATATTTTTTCCATAATTTTCATTTTTTCTTTAACCAGTTTTGGTCAATTACAATCTTAACTGATATAGACTCCATCATAAGGAAATAGGATTCATCACTTCCCGTTTAACTGTATAGTTTCTTTCTTTTACAAGTGTGAGACTCATTGGAAGCTGAATCTCTACTGTTTTTAGTCCTCTGTGCCAGGCAATACTAAGGGCATTCCCAGGGTTATGATCCAGAGAACGTCCTCTAGGCTGGAATGATCTATTGTGTCAAAGAGTATGTTCAAACCAGCATGTTATCTCCTCTTCCTCCTGAATCTACATGAAAGTAATATTAAAGAGATTTAAAAGTGTAAACCATAATTTATAAAGATAATGGGAGGAAGGGCATCAGCACATGTGAGATCTCAAAAATTTTTATAAAACAAAGATCAGATGGAGGAATTAACTGGAGCCAGGCAGAAAAAAAAGCTAAATACTCAAGAATACTTGGAAGAAGTTATTATAGCTGAGCTGGGAAACGAGCACACTTAAAGAACCTCAGAGATACTTGATATTTCAGAAAGCTAGGAATGAGTACTATGAAGAGCAGAAGATACAGAACTGAAGAGAGATCACTGAAAACTCTATGTAAGTGCTGAGCAATAGAAATATACTTTGAGCCACACTCATAATTTTAATATTATCGAAGCCAAATTAAAAAAATAAAAAGAAACCGTGAAATTAATGTTGATATGTTTTGATTAACCCAACATATCTAAAATATTATTTCAACGTGTAATCAATATAAAAAATCTAACAATTTTTGAGATATTTTCCTTTTTATTGAACTATATCTTTACAAGCTGATGTGTATTTTACACTTCTGTGCATCTTAATTCAGAAGAGCTTCAATGCAGGTGCTCAGTAGCCACGTGTATAATCCACAATGTAGTTCTATATGAAAGCTACAGAATGAAGAAAAATAAAATAGTCAAGTGTCTCTTCAAGACAAAAATTTAAATATGTTTTCATTCCCCTGAAGAAACTGGATGGGCCTGGATCAAAATTTTGGCATCTTAGTATTTATGTTTCTCTCAGCAAAAGAGCTAGTGGCCCTTAAGGTGAGGTCTTCCCCTCAACAAGCCCCACTCCCTTTCACTGAACTTATAATTTACTTATTACTTTCAAATCAGAACACAAATCAAGGGTTATGATATATGTGAAGAAAGCTTGTGTTAAGAAAAGAATACTGATTTTAAAATACTGTAAATAACACTGAAGGAAACAGATACTTCAAAGAAAGGAAGGGAACTTTAAAAACAATAAAATAAACCTCTAATTAGAATCTTTAGGATCAGTAAGATGGCAGAATAGGAGTTTTCTATTATCATTCCCCCACAGAATGCTGATTTTTGACAACCGCACACAGATCAGGGTACCTTGGTGGGAGTCCAGGAGTCCAATGGAGACACTGGAGCAAAAAATCCAAGAATGTGATGTGTGTGTTCAAGAGGGTAAGAAGAACAGCTTCACTTTACCTGTGACATCCCTCCCCCAAGGTAGCACAGCTCAGGGCTAAGAGAGACCTGTTTAATCCACATTTTCTCCCATTGGGGAAAGTGAGACATAGTGAATGAGTACCTCTGAAAATGGAATATTATTTTGCATCAAAAAATATAGAAATCCTGCCATTTGTACAACATGGATGATCCTGGAGGACATTATTCTAAGCGAAATAAGCTAGATAAAGAAAAACAAATACTGCATGATCTCACTTATATGTGGAAACTCAAAAAGTCAACTCATAGTAATAGAGAACAGGATGGTGGTTATTGGGGTGAAAGAATCAGGGTAAAAGTGTCATAAAGTACAAATTTTTAATTACATAAACAAGTTCTGGAGACCTAATGTACAGCATGGTGACTATAGTTGATAATAATTTATTATATACTTGAAATTTGCTGAGAGGGTATCAAAAAAAAGGAAGAAAGAAAAGGTAACTATATGATGTGGTGTATATGTTAATAAGCTTAACTGTGGTAATCATTTTACAATGTGTATGTATAGCAAAATATCACATTGTATGCCTTAAATATATATAATTTTATTTGTCAGTCATACTTCAATAAAACTGAGGAGGGGGAGAAACTTTGGAAAGATTCAAGAAAAGATGATTATATCCAAAAAAGTAAAAGCAGTATGGGGCCTAAGAAGGGAGAAAACTTAGAAATTAAAAATATGATAGCTGAAAAAATAATTCAATGGAAGGAATTAAGGATAAAGTTTAAGAACTCTAAGAAAGCTAGAGAAAAATAGTATGAAAGGGTCAGAGAAAAGAATTGGAAGATATCTAAAAAGAGAAAAGAGAGGGGAGGAAATTAGTAATCTAATAATATAGAAAAATTTTCCAGGACTCAAAGATTTAGTTCTTTATACAGAAAAAATTTACTTAATACCTAAACAGATGAATCAGAATAGACCCACTTTTAGAACAAATCGTTACAAAATTTTAGAACAAAAAAGATACAGAAAATGTGCCAAAAGCTTTCACAGAGAAAAAAGAGGTCACCTACTGTTATCATTCAAAATCAGTTTCAGAAAACTTAACACACTCTTGCAAGTTTAAGCAGCAAAAAAGATTTATTATATTCTACAAAATGGCTGGTAGAGCTGCTGAAATAGGCTCTAATTTGAGCATCCAAGAACGATCCCCCAAATCACACTGAAAAACTGGACCCCACCAAGAGAACTTCTGCCCTTGCCATCAGCCGAAAAACAGAGCATCAAGAGCTGTTCCGTGATTCAGGGAAACCATCACTGTAGTTCCCACATCTGTAAGCCCAGCAGCAACAGGATCTAAGAAGTGAAGTGTTTAACTTTCCTGTTTCTCCAACGTGCAAAGCTATGTTGGAAGGTTGGAATGAAGGCTGAAGAAGCCAGTCTTTATTGTCCATCATAGTACAGCCCCACACTCTTTTCACGATTAAACTTTCACACAAAAACAGTTA
The DNA here is from genome assembly GCF_002201575.2 of Neomonachus schauinslandi. Taxonomy (NCBI): domain Eukaryota; kingdom Metazoa; phylum Chordata; class Mammalia; order Carnivora; family Phocidae; genus Neomonachus; species Neomonachus schauinslandi. The sequence goes on along the minus strand of NC_058409.1, from coordinate 82,647,940 downwards.
CTGTATAACTGTATTTAGTCTCTCTGGGGAAGGAGAGAACCAAAATCTGTATCAATCACCACACCCACTTCTCAGTCCTATGTTGATGCCCTGAAACCCAGTGGTTCTTAAATCCTAGCCCACGTGAGAATCACCCAGAGGGTTCACTAAGTACAGTGCTGGGCCCCACTCCCAATATTTCTGACTCAGTGAGATTAGGATATAGCATGAAAATTTCCATTTAGTTCCCAGGGAATGCTGACTGATGCTGCTTGTGAGGGTTCAATAGTATGAGAACCACAGGTGTAACCCATAGAATAAATTATGTCACAGGCTGTAATTGGTTGAGTATAATTTCTTTTTTCAACTATCTTTTTCATGTTCTTTTTTTCCTCTCTTTTTTTTTTAATTTAAATTCAATTAATTGGGGCACCTGGATGGCTCAGTCATTAAGCGACTGCCTTTGGCTCAGGTCATGATCCTAAGGTCCTGGAATGGAACCCCGCATCGGGCTCCCTGCTTCCCCCTCTGCCTGCCACTCCCTCTGCCTATGCTCTCTCTCTCTCTATGTCAAATAAATAAATAAAATCTTTAAAATAAATAAATAAATAAATAAATTCATAATATAATGTATTATTTGTTTCAGGGGTACAGGTCTGTGAGTCATCAGTCTTATATAATACCCAGCGCTCATTACAACATATACCCTCCCCAGTGTCCAACACCCAGTTACCCCGGTCCCTCCACCCTCTTCCCCTCCAGCAACCTTCAGTTTGTTTCCTATGATTAAGGGTCTCTTATGGTTTGTCTCCCTCTCTGGTTTTGTCTTGTTTCATTTTCTTCCTCTTTTGTTCTCTTGCCTTCAACCAGGATGCAGCTGGTCAAAGTTCTTTATTTGGTGGGGTTTCTCAGCATAAACTTGGAACACATGATTGAAGATGGCTCCTCCTCTGCCAGCACGGATCATTGAATCCCACTGTAAAGAAGGACCCCTCCCCCATCACCTCTCTCTATCTCACCACTAGGTGGACCTTACGGCTTCAGGAAATATACTTCCAGTGAGTGTTTCATAACAGTTTAGACTTTATCTGTTACATTATCTAGGGTTGCTTAATTAATACATGATTTTTTGTAACAAAATATTGTAAATATATGGCACGGACTTAGCAGCTGGTCGGTGAGTGGTGAAGCAACTGATTTCAGATGCTTGAAAGATGGAGATCCATGCTACTCAATGTCGAAGCATTTAGTTAAAAAACAGCTATTCCTGTGGTAATTTGGGAGGCAGATAAAGTGTCTTCAGTCTGTAACTCCAGGGGAAAAGTTTTGAAAACAGAATGTTAGAGGTGTATATTGTTGCTAGTGACTGTTTAGCAAAGTATGAGATCAAAGAGATGAGCTCAGACAAGAAATGGGTGTATGCAAATAGAAATAAAATAGAGAAATTCCAGAAACTTTGGGGCTGCAAATGACTGGAAAAGTGGACTTCCACCAGACCCTAACCTGTAGATAAAAGACTAAAAAAAGTTTTGATCAACACAGGACAATAAAGATTAATCTTTAGGAAAAAAAATCCAGTTTAAGAGTATGGCTTTCTCACCCAAACCTGACAGTAGTCACCATTAAATTAAAAGAGAGGCATGGAGGTTAAGATGCAAAGAATTAACCCAGACTTGAGAATTAAATCTGGCACAGAACTTTGGATATGGATAATAAATCATAAAATTGCGTGGAAGAAAAATATCAGAACTTTTATTAAGATTTGGAAGGAATTCTACTGATAAAAAACTGTAAGTCTAGACTAGAAAAGCATTTCCCTATTCAAACTTTAAAACAACCATTTGGTGGACTTCTGGTTGCAACTGCAATGAATTAATTTCCATCCGACTAACCTTCCCACTGAAAGCAATTGTAAAAACTGGGGAAACATGTAAAACAATTGTTTGAAGACATTGAAGAGTTACAAAGCAGGTAGGACTTGATAGCCTATGATTCTTGAGAGATGTTAAACACAAGGTGAGCTTCACATTATTCTGGCTTTTTCCCTGAGAGTATACACCAAATTGTGGGACCAAGGACTAGAGTTCAAGCAGAATGTGGTATTCTTAGTACACGGAGAAGACAAGAGGTCAGAGTACAAAGTTGCCAAAATGGCTGAACTATAGTGGAAAATCCCTAAGAGGAAGGAACTGCAAATAAGGAACCTCAAAACCTTCATATAAATTCCCTTTAAGTTGTTGGCTGATTCTTAAATGATGCAGGCAAAGAGCAAGAATCCAAAGAGCAAGAATCCAAGAAACCCAGCAGAAAACAGTGACTGAGATTATAAAGAATGAAGCAGAGGTTTCAGTAGCCATACAGTTTGGGAGTCAAAAATAAGAATTTAAGTCCTGCCAAGAGATAGGGATCTTAATAAATATCCCAGGTTTCCACTTGAGACCCCAACAAAGGCCACAGCCTAAGAGTCAGAACCACATCCTAGGCATAAGGTCTACATCCTAATAGTAAGGACAAAACCAGAGTAGTCTAACAGAGCCTAAAACCAAGCCTCCATAGGTTCAAGGTGACCTGCTGGTAGACCATAATCACTAATAACTAAACTATGTCCATGCTAGGCTAATAAAAAACCTCAGAAATCATTCACATTCTTTTCCTCCATGCTTCCTTTATTCTATTGGCTAGATGTTGCTACTCAAACTTTGAATGAAAGCTGTGTATTGAAGATGATAGAGCTCAGGTCCCTAAATGTAAAGCAGAGCTTCCCACCCATCCTACTGAATGGGCATTTAATAATAAGTAATCTTGTGTAGTTGCTATGGAGTCTTAAGGATTTTAGTTGTTTCAGTGGCTAGAGTATCTTAATATACCTAATATATATCTAATATAACCTCTCTATCCCCTCATTTAAATGTATGACATAGTTTTTATTATATCTGTTTTTTAGTTGAAGAAAATAAGGCTCAAGACAATTAAATGACCAACCTAAATAAAGGTCATTCAGTTCATAAATGACAAAGCTAAGATTAGATTTTCTATTTCTTCTTGAGTCAGTTTTTGTGGTTTGTGTCTTTCTAGACATTTGTCCATTTTTGTCAAGGTTTTCTAACTTGTTAGCATACAAATGTTCTTAGTTTTCCCTTATAATTTTTTTTTTTAAATTTCTGTAAGGCTAGTAGTAATGTCCCCTTTCATTCCTGGTTTTAGTAATTTGAGTATTCTCTCTTTTTTTCTTGTTCAATCTAGCTAAAGGTTTGTCAATTTTGTTGATCTTTTTGAAGAAACAACTTTTGATTGATTTTGATTTTGTTGAAAACCAGACATTTAAAAAAACATAATGTAGAAACTCTGGAAATCAGATTCTTCTTCCTCCCTGTGGTTTTTGTTCTTGCTGTTTGTTATAGTTACTTTTTATTTGTTCAGTGACTGAACTACCTGCATGAAGTCTGTATTCTTTGTTGTGTGTGGCCATGAAAGATTCTGCTTGGTTAGCTTAGTGCTCAGCTTATGATTAGACAGATTTCCTTAAATGTCTGGAACCATTATGTCTTCCAGTGTTTATCGAAGGTCTGTGTGTTGGGCCATGGCATCAACACTAAGCCAGGCATTGCCGACTCTCTCTTAGCCTTCATTTCTGGCTTTTACAGAGCCTCAAGGTCAGCCTATGGTGAATGCTTCTGGCCTCCTTGGGTTTTTCCTGAACTTATGTACAGTTTAACACACCCCTGGGTATGTGGGGGGGTTTCTAATATGTGTGGGTTTCTAGATTCCTGTGAATATGTTGGAGTTTTTCAAAGCTCCTATAGACATTCTCCAACTTTTCAAGCTTTTTAGTTAATCTATTGTTTGTCCCGACTGTTCCCACTGCCTAAAGTGACTGGAAAGTTAATCGATTCCCTCTCATTCATTGTTTTTGACAAATGCTTCTGGGGTAAAGGCTTTTTGCACTGGTTTGGCTCTGAATCAAATCAAGTAAAGACAGCCTTGCAAGTGAGATCTTCTAGGGAACCACCAGTTAGGTGAAATTATTCTCTTAGAGTTAGGTTTTGAAGGCACTCCAATCTCATTCAGCCTCATTAGATGGCTGCCAGTCTGCTGGTTTTCACCATGATTGTGGGCTACTGTTTTTCAAAGCAACAGCCAAGCTGGAGCTGAAGGGATTGGGTTAAAACAAGTCAAAACATCACAAAAGCTTGCTGTTCTTTCTGAGAGATTCAGCTGTTTTCTTGAATAAATGCTTTCTGGATTGCTGCAAGCCTTTGGTTAATATCCAGAATTCAGAACAAGTTTATTCTGACAATTTTGCCAGTTTTCTCACTGCTTTAGTGGAGAAAAGAATTTTCAGAGGTCCTTATGCCTCCATTCTGCTGATGTCACTTTAAGACTATATAATTAAAACTCAAGCCCTCTCACTCCTTGATCAGTCAATCCTCTTTCTATGATATCTGTGGTCATCAAACTTTACATGCATCAAAATCACCTGGAAGGCTCACTAAGCTACAGATTGCTGGGCTCCACACTTAGAGTTTCCAATTCAGGACCTAACTGAGAATACACATTTTTAAAAAGTTCCCGGGTAATACTGATGCTGTTGGTCTGGGGATCACTCTTTAAGAACCACTCTTTTACACCATACCTTCAACCCATTGCCTTAGGGAGTGCTTCTTAACTCTGGAATCAATAGTAATTATATGTATAAGCCAATAATACATATTATCATCTCTATATACACATAACAAAATAATACATAAGTTAATATGTATTTAGTACTTACAACATGGTAGGTATGATATGCTTTAGCTTTATTAGGTTTTTTAATCTACTCAATGACTCATGAGTAGACATTATTACTTTTCCCATATTTAAATTGGAAATCGAGGCCAGAGAGGTAAATAGATTGCCCAGAGGCATACAGCTATAAATGCAGGAATTATTATAAGAATATGGTCTGTTTGATTCTAGAATACAGGCTTTAGGCCTCCACAGTGTTTCCCAAAGAGTAACACGGTCACTTCTGATGCTTTGGATGACTTCAGTTGGGGCATGCATGCATGATTAAAAACAGTGACTCACATAGTGAGAAAGTGATTCCTATTTTAGCTCTATTTTTCTATCCTTTGATTACATCATGATAAAAATGCCATTTGCATGCTTGATCTTTAATGTGTTTGATGCTTGGTAACCTCCCCTTTTAACAGGCTCAGAGTTTAGGCTCAAAGACGTTAGTAGGCAATAGTTTGTAGCTATTATTTTAAAAATTGTATTGTCTACTTTTCTTACCGTTACTTTCAACCTAGGATAGATGATGGAGATTTTCCATCATAGTCTTTTTATAAAGTTTCCGTCTTAAAGAAATTGAAGAAAAAATACATTTATTTAAAGAAAATAATAAATAATACTGTCAGTATTATAAACACACAGATATGGTATGAAAAGATTGAAATTTGAGAAACCCTGCCCTAACAAACATGTTAGTATATCCAATTGGATCAATACGCAACATCCCAAAGGAGATTAGGGAAGTCTGATTAAAGTACGAATTATCTTTTAAAGAGGGAGAGACTTGGATGGAAAAGAGCCACAGCTTCTAGAGCAACATGTGTAAAGTAGAGAAACATCAAGTGAGAAACGGTTTCTTGGTAAGAAATGTACTACAAGGGTGGGCTGAAACTTAGATTTGATTTCACAAAATGTCTATAGCAAATTCTCGTAACTGAAGTTCCCATAGTAAATTTTGGATAATTTGCTTTAATCAAAAGGAAAAAAAAGGTCTCGGTTCACTAGCAGATTTTGCAGTTGCCAGGGACAGCACAAGAAGTGGGGGGCTTAATTCTTGGGGGTGGGACGCGATAAATATATCCTGGGCACTGGGCGTGTACGTGGAAGGAGTTGAGGGGGTTGGGGAATAAGGTGGGAGGAGAGAAGGACTGTAATCAGAGAAGCAGACATGTTCAGGATGGGGGGGGAAAGGACATGTGGGGGACGAAGAAACAATTTAGCATCACTGACATGATTAGTAAACTGTTACCCGTGTTTAAATTAAGCAAGATGTCCAGGGACTACAGCTGTTGTATTTATTTTGGTTGCATGTGATGGGAGCTGTTACTTCTTGGCTTGACAGCCGATTAGCCTCTAGATGCAAACTGGAAGGTTCTGGTCAGCCCAAGGCTATAGAGAGGAGACGCAGGCATCCCCTATCCCCCGCCCCAAAAGAATATGAAATGAGGATGCAAGGGTCTCACTGCAGGGAGGGAGGGGAAAAGGCACTAGATAGTGCATAGAGTCAGGGTGGGCAAACGTGCCCTTCTATTTTTTTCTTGTCCCACCCATATCTGAACTGCAACGGATTGAGCTTTATGACAGGAGACCTTAACCTTAGTCAGGTTTCCAGTCGAGTTAGGATTGATTTTAATGCCTCCATTTTGGTTGTTGCTTTGGGATTTCTGAAAAAGTCTAGCTGCGCCAGCCCTTCTCTTAGTTCTCCACACCCCCTTCCCTTTCCCTGAGACCCCGCCTTTTCTCCCAGCCCAAACCACAAAAGGCCGTGCTGTTCCAGCCCCAGCGCGGTGCCCCGCCCCCTGCCCGAACGTCGCAGTGCTGCAGGGAAAGGAGGTGGGCCCAGACGGGCCGGGGTTGGGGGGAGTGTAGCTTCATCCTTCCGCTCTCCGTCCAATGGGTGAAGTCCTTCTGAGCCAGAAGGGGGTCCGGGTAGTAGACACAGTCCGAGTATATTTCCCTTTTTCTGCCACGTCCCAACCATTGACGTGAGCCCACTCCTCGGGTTCCGATTGGATAGGTGGATTTTTCCCGCAGAGGCCCTTTGAGTCTATTGGTCGGTGTTGCTCGGGGGCGGGGCTTGCGTGTCCTCCTCCTTCGCCTCTACCGCGGCGCTAGGGGCGGGACGCACCGCCGCCGCCGCCTCTGCTTCCGCCGCCGCCGCCGCCGCCGCCTGCCGCTGCGCGTTCCGCGGGGGAGGAGTCGGAGGCGGAGAAGAAGGCGGTGGTGGCGGGTGGAGGATCGAGCGCTGTTCTCGCTCCGGAGCCGCTGCACAGTTCGGTGGGGGGTTTTTTTTTTTTTTTTTTTTTTAATCTAGCTTGTTCTGATGTCAGGAATGTGAGGGTCGGGGCGAGGAGATTGCTGCCTTCACCCCCTCCATTTCTTAATTTCTGTCCTCGAGAAGGAGCAGGGCCTGTCCCTGCCCACTGCGCCGGCCATGGTGGGTGGGGTTGATGGCTGTGAGAGGCCTTCTTCGCCTCTTGGGCCCGGTCCAACCCGGACCTGAGGCCGCGCTCGAGTCCGTGGCCGCCGCGCCCGCTCCCCCCAGCGAATGGCATCGATAGATCTGGGGGTCTCCACCGGCCGCTCTTCCCTGCTGCCTCTTCTGCTGTCCTTGGTGCCTTGGCCAAGGACCCCGCTATCTTTCTCCCGACACTGGCGGCTGTATGAGTGTGACCCCACCAAAACCTCACAGCCGCCGTCTCTGCCCATTTCCAGTCATCCCGCATAGAGCTGATCCATCTTACGCCACAGGCCTGCAGCCCCCCTCCCTCTCGAAACCTTCCGTTGCGGTCGCTCTCCCGGCTGTATTTGCATTTTTCCCGATTGTCACCGAGCCTTGGGCACGCAGACACCCTGTACAAACCATAGCAATCGCTCTTCTCCCGATATTAGCACCATTCCATCAATGCTTCTGCCGGTTAGCGATGTCAGGTCAGAGCACTCTTCTGGTAGAGCCACCTTCAGTTTGGGCCTCCCTGAGATTACTGCTTGTTAATCATTTTGCGCACATTCAAAATGGTGAGTTTTAAAGTCGCCCAGACCAAGTTGAAGAAAAACGGAGGAGGTAAAATACTCTTTTTGCAAGGAGGAAGAATCTGTTTAGGAGACTCCTCTCTCCAGGCGTAAAAATTTTTTGCGTATGCATGGACGCTGCTTTGAGTCTGCTGGTTCTGTGAAGTTCACGTTTTTTAAAAAAAAAGGCTTACTGTATTGTTATTTTTATCATGACCTATTTGGTCAGTTAAATTTCCTTAAAATGGCAGCCACCTCTGCTGAAGACTACACATCATTTGAAGAGTATGTAAATAAATATGAAGATAATAAACGTTTTAACTATTTTTTTAGTTTTTCGTCTCCTAGAATTCATGTCATTTTTATATGAAATAAGTTTAAGTTTTGAAAATTAACCACAGACATGCAAGCTTGATGTAAAACTTAACAATATAGAAAAAGGACTATTAGGTAAAATGTGAACATTTCTCATCCTCCAGTCCTACTCCAGTGTCTAAAGTTAACCATTTACTGTGCATCTTTATAAATGTGTTTTTAAACACACATACATACATGCATACATGCGAAGTTGGGTTTTGGGGGGGCGGAGAGGAATACCAAACACATTGGTATATCACTTGTTTTTTTCTCTTGTTTATATGTCTTGCACATCTTTATTTGTTATATATAGATCTCGCTGATACTTTATAAAGGTTAAGTAGGATTTCATGAGTTTGAATGAGCTATAATTATTTAACCTTCTAATGAAAGACATTTAGGGTTTTTTTGCTATCACTAATGCTTTATTTGAAGCCAGCTTTTTAATTTGATTAGTTTTTAAATACAAACCTTAAATCTTAAAAAAATTTTAAAAAAATTAAACATTTTGGAGGAATGTTAAGGTAAAAAGTGAAGCTCCCACTTCCCCTTCTAATTCTACCTTTATTTTTAAAGTGAATTGTTAGGGAAACTTCCTCTTTTGATTATTTTTGGCGCATGGATTCCTACAAATGGAATTGCTGGGTTAAATGGTATGCATATTTTAAATTTTGATAACCATTTCTTCCTCTTTTCAGAATTATTCTTGACTGTTTCTTATGCATTTCTTCTCCAGATAAACTTTAGACTCAGCTTAAAAGTTAAATAAAAAATCCTTAGGTTTTGGGGCACCTGGGTGGCTCAGTTGGTTAAGGGGCTTCCTTCAGCTCAGGTCATGGTTCCAGGGTCCTGGGATCCAGCCCCTCATTGGGCTCCCCACTTGGCGGGAAGCCTGCTTCTCCCTCTCTCACTCCCCCTGCTTGTGTTCCCTCTCTCTCTCTCTCTCTGTCAATTAAATAAATAAATAGAATCTTAAAAAAAGAAATCCTTAGGTTTTTTTGAATGATGTTATATTGAAATTTTAGATTAATTGGGGCAAACTGACCTTTATGATGCTGAGTCTTTCCCCTCATTTCTGTATGCATATATGGTATGTCTTTCCCTTTTATTCACGTCTTGCTTTATATTCTTAGGCAAAGTTTTATAGTTGTTGTTTTTTTTTCCTCCCCCATATGTATGGCATTCCTTCCTAGTATTTCTAGCTATCTTATGATTGGATTTGCTCTGGTGGATGGAAACTTTCAGTAACATTTTCTCTCTCTCTCTTTCTGGTTATAGGAAAACTTTTGGGTTTTTTCTGTTTATCGTGTATCTAATCACTTGAGCTGGCGATTATCTGAAAGTATTCAAGCTTTCTGGCCTTCTTTTCATTTTTTATAACTTACGTGTTTTTCTCATTGCTTTGGCTAGTATACTAACTATATAATTTGGAATCATAGCAGTGATAGCTAAAAATGTGTTGTTTCTGACTTTGAAGAATGCTTCTGATGTTTTAGCATCAGTTATGATGTTCGCTGAAACTTTCTGATAAATGGAGAATATTAAGTTAAAATATTTTCTGTTCTTGGCTTTCTAAGATGAGTTTTTGTTCTCTTTTATTTCTGATGACACTTTTAAAAACCATAAGTGGGTATTGAATTTTATTGATGTTTTTGACTTTTTAGTGGTTATAAGGGCATCACCAATATTCCCTGGTTAAAATTTTCCCGAGAGCTCCATTTTAAAGAATCAACTTTATTGAGGATAATTTACATACAATAAAATGTGTGTATTTAAAATACACAATTAAGTATGTTTTGACAAATATGTACATCCCTGTCACCACCACCACATTCAAGAGTAGAATGTTTTCATTATTACAGTCAAGATATAGAATATATCTGTCATTCCCAAAAGTTCCCTTTTGCCCTGTACAGTGACATTTATACCCTTGAGCCCCATGAAACCATTGTCCTCTCCTTCTCACTATAAATTGGTTTCATTTGTTCTAGATATAAATGTGATTACCTAATAAGTACTCTTTTACACTTAGCTTTTTTCTCTCAGCATGATGTCTCTGACAATCGTACATGATTTTGTGTGTTTAACTGATCGTAACTTTTTGTTGTTGAGTAGTAGTCCATGGTATTGATTTACCACTATTTGCTGACCATTTCACCTATTTATAGATATATGGATTGTTTCCAGTTTGGGGCTGTTATTGATAAAGCTGCTATGAACATTCATTCATGAAGTTTTGTAAATACCTAGAAATGGATTTGTTGCATTGTATGGTAAATGAATGTTTAAATATAAAAACCTGCCACACTGTTTCCTGTTTTACAGTTCCAGTTGCTCTATACCCTCATCAACACTTGGTTATTTCAGTCTTTTTAATTTTAGCCTTTCTAGTGAGTATGTAGTATTATCATACTTTAATTTTAATTTGCATTTATCTGATGATTAAGGACACTAAAAATTTTCTGTTGGTCATTTGTGCGTATTCCTTTGTGAAGTATCTGTTCAAATCTTTTTTTTTAAAGATTTTATTTATTTATCTGAGAGAGAGAATGGGAGACAGAGAGCATGAGAGGGGAAGGGTCAGAGGGAGAAGCAGACCCCCCGCTGAGCAGGGAGCCCAATGTGGGGCTCGATCCCGGGACTCCAGAATCATGACCTGAACCCAAGGCAGTTGTTTAACCAACTGAGCCACCCAGGCGCCCTGTATCTGTTCAAATCTTTTGCTCACTTTTAAACATTAGGTTGTTTGTCTCATTGAGCTGTAAGAATACTTTATTTTTGTGTAAGTCCTTTGACCCACACAGACACATACGTACACAGTGCAGTCTGAGGCTTACCTTTTTATTTTTCCAAACTTTTCAAAATAGAGGAGCTTTTCATTTTGATTAAATTCAGGGGCACCTGGGTGGCACAGTCCCTTAAGCGTCTAGCTCTTGGTTTCAGCTCAGGTTGAGATCTCATGGTCAGGCGATCCAGCCCCTCATTGGGCTCTGCGCTCAGCCAGGAGTCTTGCTGGAGATTCTCTCTCTCCCTGTTCCTCTCCCGCTCCAATTTGTACTCCTCTTTCTTTCTCTCTCTCAAATAAATAAATAAATCTTTAAAAAAAATAAATCCAGGGGCGCCTGGCTGGCTCAGTCGCTGGGTGTCTGCCTTCGGCCCAGGTCATGATCTCAGGGTCCTGGGATCAAGTCCCACATCAGGCTCCCTTCCCAGCGGGGAGCCTGCCTCTTTCTCACCCACTCCCCCTGCTTGTGTTCCCTCTCTCGCTGTCTCTCTGTCAAACAAATAAATTTTAAAAAATAAAATAATATAAAAAATTAAATAAATTCAGTTCATCAGTTTTCCTTTTATGATTTGTGTTTGTGTTCTGAGTTTGCTCAATGCAAAGTTGTGGAGATCCTCTCTTATCTATTCTTTCACAGGTTTTATAGTTTTGGCTTTTATGACAAGGTGTATAATGCATTTTGAGTTAATTTTTGTATGTGGTGTGAGAAGAACTAAGGCTCATTTTCTCAATTCTAGCACCATTTGTTAGGATCATTTTCCTTTCCTTATTGAATTAACTTAGTAAAAAATCAGTTGACCATATACATCTGAGTCTATTTCTGGACTAGCCCCTTGATCTTTGTACATATCATTTTGCCAATACCACATTGTCATGATTAGTTTGTTGCTTTATAGTAAGTCTTGAAATCAGATAGTGCAGGTACTCCAGCTTTACTCTTTTTTTCTTTTTTTTTTGGAGTATTTACTTTTTTGTTGTTGTTTTGAAGTTTTTATTTGAATTCCAGTTAGTTAACATACAGTGTAATAATTAGTTCCAGGTATACAATGTAGTGATTCAACAGTTACATACATCACCGGGTGCTCATCACAAGTGCACTCCTTAATCCCCATCACCTGTTTAACCCATCCCCTCCCCCCTCCTTTCTGATAACCATCAGTTTGTTGTCTATATTTAATGGTCTGTTTCTTGGTTTGCTTCTCTCTCTTTTTTTTGGTTCCTTTACTTGTTTGTTTTGTTTCTTAAATTCTACATATGAGTGAAATCATGTGGTATTTGTTTTTCTCTGACTGACTATTTTTCAAAATCATTCTGGCTATTCTAGTTTCTTTGCTTTATATAAGATTTTTTAGAAGTGACTTATTGGTTTCAGTCTTTCATTATTGTATAATAGGGCCTTTTATCAAGTTATTATTATATATTAAGTATCATTTTGTATATATTATATATTACTATATTAAGTATACGAGGTCTTCTATCAAGCTAAAGATGTTCCCATTCTGTTCCTTGATGGGAATTTTTTATCAAATGGACATTAAGTTTTACTGTATTTATTGAGATGATCATATGGTTTATCTTCTTTGGTCTGTTAATAAGATGAATTACATTGCTTTATTTTCAGATGTTGCAGCAACTTTGCATTCTCTAGATAAACCTCATTTGGTCACGATGTATTATCATTTTTATAAATTTGTAGATTGGATTTAACTCATAGTTTGTTGAGTACTTTTTTAATTTATGTTCACGAAGGATGCTTTTTCATGTAATTTTTTGTATTAGGATCATGCTGGTCTCATAGAGTTTGAAAGTGTTTCTTCCTCTTATATTTTCTGAAAAATTTCAGATGAGTGGTATTTGTTTCATAAATTTTTGTTAGAGTTTGCAAGCTAACACATCTTGGCCCAGAGTTTTCTTTTTGAAGGGTTTTAAAGGATAAATTCAGTTACTTTTAGGTATAAGATGATCAGGGTTATCTACTTCTTGAAAGCTTTTGGTTTTTTGACTGCATGAATCACTTAATATGTGAGTGTTAGTGGTTTGTGTTTTTGAAGGAGTTTGTTTCATCTATTCATCATCATAGAGTTGTTTATTATCCTTTTAGTGTCTGTAGCTACTGTAGTGATGTCTTTTCATTTATTCCGCGTGTTGGCAATGTGTCCTCTCTTGTCTTTATTAGTTTGTGTCCAGGTTTATCAATTTTATTAATTTTTCCAAAGATCAGTTTTTTTGTTTTATTGCATAAAAAAAAACGCCTTTTCAGTTTCATTGATTTTTGGTCTTTACTATTTCTTTTTGTATGCTTTGGGTTTAAATCCATTCTGTTAGGAATTCTTAAGGTATAAGCTTGGGCCATTGCTTTGAGACCCATCTTTTCCTTCTAAACACTACTTTAGATGTCTCCCCAAATTTTGTTATGTTGATATTTTCTAAATTTTTTTTTTTTTTTTTTTTTTTTAAATTTTTTTTTTTTTTGGGGCTCCTGGGTGGCTCAGTTGGTTAAGCGACTGCCTTCGGCTCAGGTCATGATCCTGGAGTCCCGGGATCGAGTCCCGCATCGGGCTCCCTGCTCGGCAGGGAGTCTGCTTCTCCCTCTGACCCTCCTCCCTCTCATGCTCTCTGTCTCCCATTCTCTCTCTCTCAAATAAATAAATAAAAAATCTTTAAAAAAAAAAACTATAAGATTTTGTTTATTTATTTGACAGAGAGAGACACAGTGAGAGGGAACACAAGCGGGGGAGTGGGAGAGGGAGAAGCAGGCTTCCTGCTGAGCAGAGAGCCCAATGTGTGACTCGATCCCAGGACCCTGGGATCATGACCTAAGCTGAAGGCAGATGCTTAACAACTAGCCGAGTCATCCAGGTGCCCCGATATTTTCTAAATTCTTATGTGACTTTCACTTTGACCCATGATTGGAAGTATATTGTTTAATTTCCAAATATTTGGTGATTTTGCCTATGTCTTTTTGTAATTGATTTCTCTGTTTAATTTTTTTGTAGGCAGATAACGTACTTTGTATAATTTTCTTTAAGTTCTTTGAAGTTTGTTTTATGGCCCAGAATATGGTCATCTTGGTAAATGTTCCATATGTACTTCAAAATAATGTGTATTTTGCTGCTTTTGGGTGGAGCATTCTGTTGTGTATTTCATAGTAAATTTTATATTTTACATTAAGTATTCTGTAGTTGTCAGGTCAAGTTGCCTGATGGAGCTTATTAGGTTGTCTGTTTCCTTACTAAGGGTTTCTCTACTTGTTTTGTTGATCATTGCAAGAAGAGTTGAACTCTCCAAGTATAATTGTGGATTTGTATATTTTTTCTTTCCTAACAATTTTTGCTTCATGAATTTTGAACCTCTGTTGTTAGGTGCATATATATTTAGGACTGTTTGGTCTTCTTAGTAAATTGACTCCTTTATCATTATATAATATGCCTCCTTATTTCTGACAGTATTCCTTCTTCTGCAGTCTGCTTTATCTGATGTTCATATCTCCACTCTCTCTTTCTTTTTGGTTATGTTTGCATGAAAATCCTTTTACTTTACATCTGTGCCTTTATATTTAAAGTAGTTTTGGTATAGACAACCCACTTTTGTTTTTTTTAATCCATCCTGATAGCCTAGCTTTTTAATTAGGTTGTTTAGATTGTTTATGTTTAATGTAATTATTAATGTGATTGAATTTAAATTTACCATCTTAGTAGTTGTTTTTTATTTAACCTATCTACTGAATGTTCTATATTTTTATCTTCATTATTAGCTCACTACTTATACTTATTTTGCCTCTTTAAAACTCTTAATACTGGTTCCTCTGTGATTTGTATTACACATCTTTAATTCCAGTCTATATTCAGGCAGTGTTATACAACTTTTTATATAGTGTCAGAGCTCCTCAACAGTATATTACCAATTTCTTCTTAACTATTTTTTGCACTATTTGTGTCACATGTATTATTTTTACATATGCCATAAGCTCGTAATACATTGCTACTATGTTTGCTTTAGACCTGCATTGTCCATCATGTCACTAGCCAGTGTGACTATTTAATTTGAATTTAGAGTAGTTAGTATTAAGTTTAAATTAATTTCCTCTGTACTAGCCATTTTTAAAGCGCCTAGTAGCCACGTGTAGCTTTTAGCTTTCAGATAGAACCGTGTGAGGTAGAACGTTTCCATCATCTCAGAAAGTTTGGACAGTGAATGCTACTTCACACACATCTGTTTTGAAATAATTAAAAATAAGGAAAAATATATTTTACATTTTCTATATATTCTACATTCACTTAAAGTGAAGATAATTTAAAGTTCCACATTTCTTTGTAGAATCAAATGTCTGTTTTGTACTCTTTCTGTAGTTCAGGTCTACTGGTAACATCTCTTGGGTTGGCTATAATGTACTCTTGTTTTTTTGTTTTTTGTTTGCAAAGTACTTTGCAGGTACAGAATTCTTTGTTCACGGTGTTTTTCTTACATTAAAGATGCCATATATATTGTTTTTTTGCATGGTTTCTGATGAGAAGTCAGTTGTAATTCATTCCTCTGTCTGCATTAAAAATGTTTCCTTAATGTTCAGTTTTCATAGCAGGTTGAAAAGGATTTGTCTCGTGGTGTGCATGTATTCTATTTATAGGGCTTTTTGTGAGTGGTTGTTGAGCTTTTCTTAGATTTAAGGTTTGATCTCTTAAAGCATATTTGGAAATTTCTCTTCTAATAGTTCTTCTGCACCACTTTCTCTTCTTGTGAGAATCCCATTACATAGATGGTAGTTCATTTGATATAGTCCTACAATTCTTGGAGGCTCTTTTTTGTGTCCTCCACACACTTTTTTTTTTTTTTTTAATTGTATTTCAGTTTGGGTAATTTTTCATGACCTGTTTTGAAGTTCATTTGTACTTTCCCTCCCTCGTCCTTTGATGAGCCCATAAAATGCTTTTTTTTTTTTTTTTTGGTCACTGTTAATGTGTCTTTTATTTCTTGCATTTGCATTTCCAGCTCTTGAAATCCTTGATCTATTTTCTAATTCTATTCCAGAAGTAAATTCTTTCTTCTTTACTCCTCCCCTAGCCACAATGGAGGACAGTGATTGGTGTCCTTCTGTCAGTAGTGTAAGGGTTTTTTTCCCCCCATATGGGTGAAGGGCCCAGGTAGGATTTTACTCTTTTCCTTTGTTGGCAGACAGTACCTTCCTTCCACTCTGGAAGATGCCTCTTTAGTCTTCAGCCTGGTTCCCAATTTTTTCAGCACTCATGGATAAGAGCCTGTGAGTGGATGGCAACTTTCTGTGTTTCTGCAATTCTCAGATTTTGTACTCTAATCCAACCCACACTTTGTCTTTACCTGTAATATAATTACCTGAGATGAGAAAACTTAAAACACTCTTTAGGAAAGATAAAGTATCGTGAGCCTCTAGGAAATAACATTCAGAATATAGGAAGGGTGCATTTTGTAATTTCAAGGGGAACCATTGAAAGATTGGTACTAAAAGTTGTATCAAACAAACTAGTAGGTGAAATAAAATGGAATAGTAAAAAAAAAAAAAAAAAAAAAAATTTTTTTGACCAGTACCAAAGTCAAGAAAGGAAGGATAAAGGAACAAAGAACAAATGAGAAAGATGATACTTAAACTCATCTATATTAGTAATTATGTTAAATGTAAATGGATTAAGCACTTCAATGGAAGTACAAATATTGTTAGGCCTTATAAGTAAGACCCACCTATATTCTGCTTACAAAAAACACTTTAAATACAAAAATACAAATAAGATGAAAGTAAAAAGAATTGAGTATTGTCTGCAAACACCAAAGGAAAGCTGATGTGGCTATATTAATATATTATAAGATATATATATAAGAAGTAAAGAGGAATATGTTATAATAAGTGGGTCAATTCATCAAGAAGACGTAATAGTTTTAAATGTGTGTACCTAATAATACAGCTTTTGAATGTAGAAGTTAACATAACTAACAGGAAAGATGTATATGTATTCATAGCTGAGATTTTAAATATACATTTAAAGTAACTGATAGAACAGTTATATAAAAAAATCAGTAAAGGAATGTAATTGAATGACATGATTAATCAACTTGACATAATTGACATTTATACAACATCATATCTAACAATTGAAGACTACACCTTTAAGTGCACTTGGGACAGTTGACAAAATAATTCTTAAAGAAGTATCACATTTGAGATGGACATTATGTAGTGCATGTTTTCTGATCATTATGGAATTAATTACAGTTCAGTAACAGAAAAATAACTAGAAGGGCCCCATATGTTTGGAAGTTAAGCAAGACATTTCTAAATACTGCATTAATCAAAACGAAGTCACAATAGAAATTAGAAAACATTTCAATCTGAAAAACAACAAAAATGTTGCACCAGAACTTACAGAATGGAACTGATGCAGTACTTTGAGAGAACTTTGTAGTTTTTTATGCATATATTGGTAAAGAAAAAAGATGAAAAATTATTAGTCTAAGCTTGTAACTGAAGGGAACAACAAATCAAACCCAAAGAAACTAGAAAGAAGGAATTAGTATATATAAAAGTAGAAATTAAGGAACTACAAATGTTTTACAGTTTGTTGAGAAGACTTTTTAAAAATAATAAATCTGTAATGAACTGATGAAGAAAAAATGGGAAAAGACACAAGTTACCAATACCAGGAATGTAAAAGGAGGCATTAATACAGATCTTATGGATATTAAATTGTTAATAAGGGGAAATTATGAACTTTATATTAATGTTTGATAAGTGAATGAAAGATCATAAGCCTTGAAAAACACAACTTACCAAAACTGACATGGGAAATGGAAAATGAATTGCCTAATGTCTATTAAACAAGTTGACTTTATAAAAACTTTTCTACAAAACCCCAGGTCCAGATGGCTTCACTGGTAAATTCTAAACAATTAGGTAAGATAAACTGCCACTTTTACACAAATTCTTCTGAAGAAAAAAATAAGCATCACCCCCAACATTTTATGATTTTAGCATAATCTTGATAGGAAAAACTGACAAGAGCATGACAAAAAGGGGGAAATTATAGGCCAGTATTTATCATGAACGTAGATACTGAAAGAATCCAGTGATACATAGAAAGGATAATATAGATCACAAATTTGTTCCAGGAATGAAAGGTTGGTTTAATGTTTTTAAAATTAATCAGTGTAGTTCATCTCTTTAGTAGAACAATATAGAGAAACAATAGGATCATTTCTGTAGATATGGAGAAATCATTTGACAAAGTTCAACATCCATTCATGGTAAAAATCCTTATCAACTTAGCAGTAGAAGGATATATCCTTAACTTCCTAAAGACTATCAGAAAATGGGGGTGCCTGGGTGGCTCAGTTAAACATCTGCCTTTGGCTCAAGTCATGATCTCAGGGGCCTGAGATGGAGCTCTGTGTCAGGCTCCTTGCTCAGCAGGGAGTTGGCTTCTCCCTCTGCCCCTCCTCTCCCTGTTTGTGCGTGCTCTCTCTCTCTCTCTCAAATAAATAAAATCTTTAAGAAAAAGTATCAGAAAATGTACAGTTAACATCATACTCAATGAAAAGCCTTGTTTCATCTCTAGTATCTTTCCTTCTATTTAGTTATATCATTATACATGTTATACAAGGCCAGTATACACGTTATACAGGCCAGTATACAAAAATTGTAAGTTGTATACTAGCAGCCAAAAATGTGTAGATTAAAATTAGAAAAGTATCTTTAGAGTAGCATCAAGGAGCACCTGGGTGGCTCAGTTGGTTAAGCATCTGCCTTTGGCTCAGGTCATGATCCCAGGACATCCGGCTCCTTGCTCAGCAGGGGTCTGCTTCTCCCTCTTCCTCTGTGCTCGTTCTCTCTCAAGTAAATACATATTTATTTATTTTATTTTTTATTTTAATTTTTTTTAAAGATTTTATTTATTTGACAGAGAGACAGCAAGAGAGGGAACACAAGCAGGGGGAGTAGGAGGGGGAGAAGCAGGTTTCCTGCCAAGCAGGGAGTCCGACGCGGGGCTCAATCCCAGGACCCTGGGATCATGACCTCAGCAGAAGGCAGATGCTCAATGACCGAGCCACCCAGGCGCCCCACGTAAATAGATATTAAAAAAAAAAAAAAAGAATAACATCAAAATATAATCTATCTAAGAATAAATATAATAAAAATTAGGGAAAACTTCTATACTAAAAATGATAAAACAGTGCTCAAACATTTTATTTTTAAAGATTTATTTATTTTAGAGAGAGAAAGGTAGAGTGTGGGGGTGGAGGGGCAGAGGTAGAGGGAGAAAGAATCTCAAGCAGTCTCCCTATGCTGAGCACAGAGCCTGACTCGGCTCGATTGCTCTCAACCCTTAGGTCTTGACGTGAGCCGTAGTCAAGGGTCAGATGTTTAACTGACTGAGCCACCCAGGTGCTCCCAGAGACATTTTAAAATACTTAAATAGAGAAATATTCCATCTTTATGTAGTAGGAAACTCAATATTGTTACCATGTCAGTTTCCCTCAAGTTGAGCTATGGGTTCCAAACAGTCTGAAAATCCCAGAATTTTTTTTTTCTTTGGTCAAATGGATTCCAGGATTTATATCAAAATGTAAATGTCTCAGAAGTCAAGACTTACTATGAATTTACAGTCATTAAAACAGTGTGTATTAGAACAAGGTAGATAGAAAGATCAATGTAAGCATATGAGTGTCTAGAAATAGCCCTTCATATAAACCATTCTTGGTTTATGACAAAAGCTCCACTGAAATTAAAGAAGAGAATGCGTTTAGTTTTAATAAATTGTGTTAGATAAACTGGATATCCACATGGTAATAAAATAAAGCTTGATTTATACCTGGTGCTATCTTCAAAAGTTTGAGTTTGATCATAGATCTAAATGTAAAAGCTAAAATTATGAAGCGTGTAGAGGGAAAACCTAGTTGAATATCCTTATCACCTTTGCAAAAATTTCTTAAATAGAACATAAAATCGATAAATTAGACTGCATAAAATTAAGAATTTCTGTTTTTCAATATATCATTAAGAAAGGAAAAGGTAAGCCACAGACTGTAAGAATATTTGCAATAAGTAAATCCAGCAAAGGACTTGTATCCAGAAAATATACGTAAATTACAAATCAAAAAGAAAAAGGCAAAAAACTCAGTTTTTAAAAACATGCAAAAAAGTGATCATATTCTTTATAAAAGATATACGAAAGGCCGGTGTGCAAAGGTAAAGTTGCTCCACATTACTATTCATCAAGGAAATGTCACCATCATACTCCTACCAGAATGGCCAGACTTGTTGCTGAAGATACGAAACAACTGATAACTCTTACATACTGCTAATGAGAATGAAAATTGTTTCAGCCACTTTGGAAAACTGGTAGCAACTGTTAGAGGTAAACATAGCCCTGTACTGTGACCCAGTAATTCCAGGTCATACTACCCAAGAAAGGTAAAAAATATGTATAAGAATATTTATAACAACATGAATGAATCCCAGAAACATTGTGTTCAGCGAAAGTAGACAGACACAAAAAGTTCGTATGTATGATTCCACTTGTGTAGTTTAAAACAGGAAAAACTAATATGGGGTAGAAGTCCAGAAAGTGGTTGCCTATGGATTGAGAGAAGTTTAATGAGTTGGAAGGGGTAAGAGAGAACCTTCTGAAGTGATGGTAATGTTTTATATCTTGATCTAGGTAGTAGTTTAATGCAGATGTATAACATAAGAAAACATTCATTGAACTATAATGTATGCTCAGGAGTTTTGTACTTTCTTTAAATAGTTCTTCAACATATGATTGCAGAGAAAAGGAAAATACTTGCAAAGTTTTTATCATGAAAATTTCTAAGTGAGTTTCTATGGAGTACAAGGAAACCACATTTATACTTGCATCAACATTTTGCCATGCTTGTTTCTTTGTTTCTCCAAACCCACTCATATAAGCTCTTTTTTTTGTAGTTAACACATATACAAGTGTCTAAATATCACAGGTATATTAATTTGTTCTGAACACATTTTGTGAATTTTTATCATCAAACGAAATTTGCTACATTTGGTATGCATAACATTGAATTTTCTATTTTCCTTTTTTCCTGTACTTTTCTTTTCTTCGCTCATTGACATGGAAATAAACCTATGTTGTTTCTTTATTTGTAACTGATTTGACTTGACATCCCAGAGGAGGGTGGGTTGAGCAGGGCCCTTCTTAGTTGTGCCACATCTGAATCAGATCTTCCTATCTAAATGAGAGGTAAATTTGAGGAATATTCTTCTATTTTTTAATGGATTGGTATTTTATTCTTCCATCTCAATTTGTCTTTGACTTTAATCTTTTAATTCCCCCTTCGCCAGTTATATTTCCAGTAAACCATAGAAAATATTGTTCTAGTGTGTTGGCTATATGCTCATTTAATTCTTTCTTCACAGATTTCTTTCTTTGGGTAGTCTTTTAAAAAATAGCATTTTGTAGCAGTTACTTATTTTAAAGATTTATTTGAGAGCGAGAGAGTGCTCACGCAAGAGAATGAGAGAGAGCGCACACAAGTAGGGGGCTGAGAGGATGGGGGGAGGGGCAGACGGAGAGGGAGAAGCAGACTCCCTGCATAGCCGGGAGCCTGACATGGAGCTCCATTTTGTAACAAATTTTTAAACAATTTTTTAAACCATTTTTGGTGAGATAGAGGCTTTGCCGTAAGTTGGAAATACAGTATTTTATCTACTTAAATACAAAAATTTTGGATTATCTTAAAGGTCTGTTTCTGATTACATATATTTTATATTTTTAGTGAAATTTTCACTATATCAGTGCTGACTTTGTTAAAGCTCTTAAAATAATTTACAGAAAAGTTGTCCCAAAAGATAGTATTTAAGTAAGTTTAGCCTTTTATCAGATTATCTCTTTGTGTTACTGGGGATAATAAACCCATTTGATCTCAGAAGTTTAACAGTTATACTTTTAAAATTTCTCTCTGATTTATTTATTATTGTCATTTCTACAATTGTTCATTTACAGAATTTAGTAGTCATACCCTGGAAGTTTTCTTGTGTAGCAGCCTGTAACTTCGAAGTCCAGTGGCTGATAGTACATTATTTGATTTGCTGCAATTGATTTTATTAATGTGTCTACTTGTTTATAGTAGTATATAGGAATAATACCACCTTAGTCCTTATTTACTGTGTATCTAGTAGTTATGCTTAGTGGAATATTTTGCAGTTGTCTATATGTAAAAGCAGCCTTTTGTGCTTGTGCCTAAGAGATATGAAAAATCTAGAGATAGATTGAAAAGAACCTGTAAGTATAAGAAATAATTTAAGACCAAGCTTAGATTGTTATTCAGAGTAGATACTTTATTAATCTCTTGGAATATTTACTTTGTCTTAGCAGCTAAAAATAGAAAGATGAGATAATGTTAGTAAATTAAGTTAAGGGGCGCCTGAGTGGCTCAGTCGGTTAGGCGTCTGCCTTCAGCTCGGGTCGTGATCCTGGGGTCCTGGGATTGAGCCCTGTGTCGGGTTCTCCGCTCAGCGGGGAATCTGCTTCTCCCTCTGTGATCTCTCTCGCTCTTGCTCTCTCTCAAATAAATAAAATCTTTAAAATGTAATTGGTTCCAACATACAAAATAGCTTTCTAGCAGTATTTGTCATAGTCTGTCATAAATTCATTTTGTCATAAAGTTTGTATTATTGAATTTATAACTCAAGTTTGATAATAATTACCAAAATTTTGTTAAATAATTATTTTACTGAAAGGAAATGCAGGCTATATAATTTTAGAAGTTTGTTTTATGAGGAACTTTAAGAAACATTTTTAGGGCATTTTATAGGCATTTTTATAAAGGCAAATATGAGAGAATATAAAACAAATTTTCCAGTGGGCTTGAAAGAGTAATCAAGACTTTGCCCTTCAAATAGTTGGATTAAGTTGTGTTTGTTTCTCAACTTACTTTTCTATTTCTAGGAAAGATAGTTTAACAATGGTTATTTATAGGCAGCCTACTAAATGGGAAAAAATAGTTGCAAATTATGTATCTGATAAAGGCTTGGTATCCAAAATATATTAGGAATTCATACAACTCAACAGCAAAAAACCAATCCAATTAGGGAATGGGCAGAGGATATGAGCAGACATTTTTCTAAAGACAGCATACAGATGGGCAACAGGTACATGAAAAGATGCTCCACATCATTAATCAGAGACATGCAAATCAAAACCACAATGAGATATCAACTCACATCTGTTAGAATGGCTTTTATCAAAAAGACAAGACCTAGCAAGTGTTGGGGGGGATATGAAAAGAAAAAAACCCTTTTCCACTCTTGGGGAGAATGTAAACTGGTGCAGCCACTATGGAAGACAGAATGGAGGTTTTTCAAAAAATTAAAAATAGAAATTACCATATGATTCAGGTATTCTACTTCTGGGTGTTTATCTGAAGAAAACAAAGATACTAACTTGAAAAGATATATACACCCCCATATTCTTGGCAGCATTATTTACAATGGCCAAGTTATGGAAACAACCTGTCTATTGATTGATGAATGGATAAGGAAGATGTGGTATAAAGCCAGGGAATGCAGAGGTTTGCTGGCATTCACCAGAAGCTAGAAGTGCGAAAGGTTTCTCCTCTAGAGCCTTTGGGAGGAGATATGGCCCTATTGACACCTTGATTCTGGACCTTTAATTTCCAGAACTGTGAGAGAATGTTTTATGCGAAGAAAGAAAAGAAGAAAAGAAGAAGGGATTTTCCTGGGGAAGAAAAAAGATGCAGTGTGTGTGTGTACAATGGAGTATTATTCAGCCATAAAAAAAAAAAAAATGAAATCCTGCCATTTGCAACAATATGGATAGACCTTGAGGGCATTATACTTAACTGAAATAAGCCAGATAGAGAAAGACAAATACTGTGTGATCTCATATGTGGAATCAGTAAAAAAGCTCATAGATACAGAGAAAAGATTGGTGGTTGCTAGAGGTGGTAGTGGGAGGCAGGCAAAATGGGTGAAGAGGGGCGAAAGGTACAAACTTTTCAGTTACAAAATAAGTCATGGGAAATGTAATGTACAGCATAGTGTCTGTAGTTAATAATACCATATTGTATATTTGAAGATTGCTACAGTACATCTTAAAAGTTCTCATCATAAGAAAAAGAATTCTGTTACTATTTATGGTGATAGATGTTAACTAGATTTATGATCATTTAGCACTATGTACAAATATCAAATCATTATGTTGTATACCCCATACTAATATGTCACTTATACCTCTGTTTTGTTTGTTTGTTTGTTTGTTTTTAAGTGAGTCATTTTTGGCTCCCAGCAAATAGGTCACAGGGGTATAGATCCAAGCTTTTAGTTGAAACTCTTCTGGAAGTTCAGCTAATTTCTCCTTCCCTTTGCCTAAAACTTCACTTAAGTCAGCTAGATTTAAATTCTAAAAGTAAGTGTTCCTGATGGCAGTAGCTATGTAGTGAATATTTGTTAGAGGATAGGTAGAATAAAGGAGCTAAGCAGCAGGTCTGACATTGCCCGCAAACAAAACACCACTGTAATTCATTTTGATACTGTCAGCCCTAGCATGGCACTTCCTATGCTGAGAATAAGCAGATCTTTTAAAAGGGAGAAAATATACTTTCATGAGTTGGCATTAGAAAATCTTTGTTCTAGTAATAGGTAGAAGTATAAGAAAATCCAGTATCTAAGTGCACATAATTTAAATTATTTGTGTTTGCTATTTATTGCAGGATAATTTGTTATGCTTTAATAGACGTACTAGCTCTGATCATTTATATCTCATAGTTTCTGAGTCAGAAATTCAGGAGCACCCTGGCTGGGTGGTTTGTCTCAAGATCTCTCATGAGGTTGCAGTCAAGATATAGGTTGGGACCACAGTCATCTGAAGACTTGATTGGGGCTTAAGGCGCTGCCTCCTAGGTGGTTCATTCACATGGCTGTTACCAGAAGACCTCAGTTCCTTCTGGCTGTTGGCAGGAACTGCCAGTTCCTCAACATGTGGACTTTAGGATTACTTGAATGATCTCCTGATATGGCAGCTTGCTTCTCCCAGAGAGAATGAGCTGAGAGAGAGCAAGGAGGAAGCCACAATGCCTTTTATGCCCTAATCTTGTACCTTATACGTTGTCACTACTATCACATTGTCTTCAGTAGAAACAAGTCACTAAGTACAACCCACACTGAAGTGGTGCAGATTCATCTCTGCTTTTTTGAAGAAGTATCAAAGAATTTGTAGAACAGAATTGTTTGTTCTTTCATCTATTTGTTCAGCAGCCATTTAAATACATACTATGTTAGACAGTGTATTAGAAGCAGTGCATTAATAGTGCATTCAAGTAAAAATAAAACAAGGCCTTTGTCTTTAAAATCACCACTCTTTAAATTCTGCTGTGGGAGGTGTGTATTCCATACCCATGCTTTCCGTTGTATTCTTTTGAAGGTTGTTTTTATTGTCTCGCTGTAGCTGCTGGCATATCTATCCTAGTTAAAATGATAAAGTGATGACTGCTAGGTTGATAGGATCTAGAATTAATACTTTGCCGATTCTCTCCTTTAATTCTTAGACAGCAACATATATATATAGTTTGCTTTATTTCTTACCTTAGTAAGAAATATGTAAAAGTCCCAAAGCATTTGAATTGAATAATTGTCACAAGTAGAGAGGAATCATATGTTACTTATTACGTGATTAGTACAAGGAGCAAGAGACTAATTCAGCAAAGCAAACATCTCTTCAGAAAGAACTCAGACTGAAGGTTTCTCATTCACTTGAGATACAAATTCATTTCTTGTTATTCATCCTCTCTCCTCCCTGTTCTGCCTTTTTTTTTCTTCTTTATACTTTTTTACTTGGAAATGAGATAACACTGTTGTAGATACTTGACTAGAGCTGGCCTTAGGTGAAATAAAAATAATTAGTATCTACAGAGAGATTCTATTCTACATTTTATTCATAAGGCATGAGGTACTTTTGAAAATAATAAAGCAGAGGACAAGAAAGTACAAGAAATTTAAAAGATTATAACAGAGAATACTGAAAGGCTGGAAGTAAAAGTGGATGAGGTTTGCCATTTCATAGAGTGAAAATAAGAAAGAAAAGTTTGCAGACAAAGAATTAATCTAGGTAGGCCAAATACAGAGAAAATAGGAATTTTGAAAAAGGAATCTTTGAGACAAACTGACACAAGTTTTTAAAACAGCCCAATCAGGGCTGTGTAGGAGAAATTTTAAAATGGCCTGCCCCTTAAAAAGTCCTTGTGGCATTATAGAATATCATTTATTAAGAGGATATCCTAAATATTCCAGGGAGAAAAATTGGTTTACTTACCAAAAAATGAGAAATAAATGGGCAGAATAGGATGCCATATGCAACATGGGATGTTGGAAAACAGTGTCTCTCAGAGTTTGGAAAAAATGGTTTTGTCTTGTGCTATACCTAAAGCGTGAGGGAGAGATGAAAATTCAGGCATGCAAGGACCTGAATTTTACCTCCTTATGTAAAATTTCTGAAAACAATTGTTTGATCTAGTAAAGAAAGACACACACACACGCACACGAGAATATGGGATTCAAATCAGTGGACTTAACTCAGAAGTACAATCAAAAGATATCGGAGCCAGGGTCATAGGCCTTGAAAACAAGCAGACTTTAGATGAGGATGTTGGAGGGTTCAGAAGAGAGTATCTTTAGGAAGCAATTGGAATCAGATTAAAGACAGATTTTTAAGGGGTGCTTGGGTGGCTTAGTGGGTTAAGTGTCCAGCACGGTTAAGTGTCTGTGATCTCAGCTCAGGTCTTGATCTCAGGGTCATGAGTTAAAGCCCTGAGCTGGGCTCCATGCTGGGTGTGGAGCTTACTTAAAAAAAAAAAACAGGGGCGCCTGGGTGGCTCAGTCGTTAAGCATCTGCCTTTGGCTCAGGTCATGATCTCAGGGTCCTTGGATCGAGCCCCGCATCAGGCTCTCTGCTCCATGGAAAGTCTGCTTCTCCCTCTCCCACTCCCCCTGCTTGTGTTCCCTCTCTCCCTGTGTCTGTCTCTGTCAAATAAATAAAATCTTAAAAAAAAAAATCTTAAAAAACAAAAAACAAAACAAAACCAGCCTATTATTCAGAAACAGTGATTTTCAGTGTTTTGTACGCTTTCCAGTTCCAGTTCCTTTTCTCTCACTATCTCTTTACAACATTCTGATCAGGCTTTACATCCACCATTCTACCAGCGGTGCCCTTGTCAGGATCTTCAGTATCCTCCATGTTACTAAGTTCAGCGGCCAGTTATAGATCCTCCTCATACTTTATCTCTTAGCAGCATTTGGCACAGTGGATCAGTTCTTCTGAGGTACTTTCTTCATTTGGAATCCACACCCCTGGATTTTCCTTTTCTCTCATTGGCCTCTGTCAATTTTTCTGTTATTTCTTTTTTCCTAAAGGCCTCTTCATGTTGGATCATCTCAGGACTCTTTTTTTCCTTCTCCAAGTACACTTAGATGTCCTGTCCAAGTTCACGCCTTTTTGAATATTATTTATATACTGGTAACTCCCAAATTATACTGGCAGCTCAACATTCTTTAGTCAACTCCAGGCTCCTATTTAACATTTCTACTTGAATGTCTGATAGATGCCTCAAATTTAACACATCTAAAACTAAACTGAAGATATTTTCTCCAAACCCGCTTCTTCCACAAATTTTCCTACTTCAGTTAATGGTACGTTTCTAGTTGCTCAGGCTATAAAACTTAGAATCAACCTTGAATCCTTATCTTATTTTATAACTCGTATCAGAAAATTTTGTTGACACTACTTTCACAATTTATTCAGAATCTGGCCATTTCTCACCACCTCTATTTTTACCCTGGTTTAAACTACTGTCATCTCTTGGCAGTATGATTTCGATAGCTCTGCAACCAGGCTCCTTGCCTTTGGCCTTGTTCCCCTTCAGTCTATTGAAAACAGTAGCCAGAGTGTTCCTTCCTCTTAAAACAGAAGTTAGGTAGTATCTATTTTGCGTTCAGAACTCTTCAGTGGTTTTCCAGCTCACTCAGAATAAAACCTACATTTCTTGCATTATCCTATAAGGGCCTATGTGATCTCTTCCACCTCACCCTCCACCCACCCACCCTAATTAATTTTCTCACCTCATCTGTTTTTTTTCTCTGTTGTTCATTCCGTCCCAGACTTCGTGCTGTGATCACTTCTGGAAGTTCTCACCTCAGGAACTTCAGTTTCTTCTGCCTGAGATGTTCTTTCCATAGATTTACACATGGCTCTCTCCCTCACAAGGTGTTTGCTCAGATGATCCCTTCTCAGTGAGGTTTCCCCTAACCACCCTGTTTCTCATTGTACACCCTCAGCAACTCTTCAGTCTCTGTTTTATTTTGCTCCACAGTATGTTTTGTCTAACATACATTTATTTACTTCTTGTTTTGTTTAGTGTCTGTACCACATACTGTAGTTTTAGGAGGGCAGGAATATTTGTCCACTTTGTTCGTTATCATATCCTCAGCCCTGGAAATAATGCCTGGAACATAGTGAAAAAAGCTTTAGTCTAAAGAAAAGACTTGGGGTAAAATACTCGTGAACTTAAATCCGTGGTCATGCTTTACAGTTGCCGTGTACTGTACTGTGAATATGTGAAGATTCAAGTTATTTCAGATCATTTTTCTTAGTATTAAAACAGTATTAATTAGAGCTTATGTTTTTGCCAGTGTGGGAAGATTTTTTTTTTTTTTTTTGCTATTATTTACCCTTTAGTTGTTGCTAACAGTCTGACTTGGTTCAGATATATTAGAGGATCACAATCTGTTGCTGAGTTTATAATTTATGTTGGAGAATGTGTGTACTCTTATGTATGTTAATATATAGTTATCTATGGCTAGAGAGATAACATACACGGTTAAGCTCATTTGCAGAAGTATCATCTTCTAATAAGTGTTAGGCAATTAGCAGTAGCTCCATTGTTTAAGTAAATAAGATGTTTAAATAGAAATGTAAGCCCTTACCACACTTTTAAAAAAAGCACAGGTTGCAACTTTTGAAATAGTAAATGTCTTAATTTCAAAACAAAAGAAGGTCTTCTTATATTTGTTACATGATAATAAAATATTTAGTTTTTCTAATTTAAAATAGGTTCTTATTTGGGATTAAAATATCTGAATG
Organism: Neomonachus schauinslandi; assembly: GCF_002201575.2. Classification (NCBI taxonomy): domain Eukaryota; kingdom Metazoa; phylum Chordata; class Mammalia; order Carnivora; family Phocidae; genus Neomonachus; species Neomonachus schauinslandi. Next base: position 82,618,885 of record NC_058409.1, on the reverse strand, counting down.
ATAAATTGACTAAAAAATATCATTATTTACACACATTAATTTTTAATTGTTATAAACCATTATACATTTTAAAAATAAAATCTGTACTCTTAGGGTTAATTTCTTTTAACAGTGCCAGGGCTAAAGGAACTCTACTGCTTGTGGAGAAGCAAAGAGAGCATAGTGTAGTAGACTCCCAGATATTTTGGTTACATACCTCAGTAAACACTTCTTCCAATATACTTGCTTATTTACTTTTAAATTATATGTGTGTTGTTATCATTGTCAGTCTTAAGGATGATAAATACTTACAACAAGGTTTTTCAAGAGGAGATGTAAATTTTCAAATAGCCATCTTGAGAGTTGTAAGGTTTTTTGATGGACTTGTCAGATCAGATTGTATTTTTCTGATATTACGGGGCTAATGAAGAGCTTCAGTAGGAGGAGTATTAGTTTTGCCATTTTTGTTTTTGTGTTTTGCATTATTATTTTGTTTAATCCATGGTTTCTTTGTAGGAATCTTCTGCAGCTTATTCATTGTGTGAGTAAAAACTAAATCACATCCATAATTGCACTGAACTGGGCACACGAAAACTGCCATATATGTCACAGTATACTGAAAAAGAGCCAGCAGGTAAGCAAAGTGTCTTTGTCAGTTCCTCTACATTGAGGACTTTGTATTTTTCTCTCTAGATACCTTGAATACTGTACATGACTTGGGATCATGGTCTTATTTAAGGCCATTTTTGATCAATATACTGAGTATTTGTAAAGCTTAATTTCTAATTTTTGATATGAAAATAAGTATAAATAAAAATTCTTATTTTCCTTCCGTACCCCCTTGGCTGCTATTGTGCTTTCCATTTTGGAGACTTTTCCTTTGGAGGAGTTGTTAAGGGTACTGGTTGTGGAGTCATACTATTCAGTTACTGGGCAGTTACTAAATACTGAATTTTAACTTTAATTTTTTTGATCTTTAAAATGAAGTACAGTATCTACCACATAAGTTTGTTGAGGGGATTAAAAAACATAATGTAAAACTTGATAACTGCATGTTAGAAATACATATATGTTTTTCATTTGTGCTTGGAAGCAATTTTATTTCTTATTTTAATGCAATAAAACAAAAATATGTAATTGTTCCATTGATTGTTTCATATACTGTGAGAAAATATTTAGTTCTTGTATAATATATGTAAAATCTAATTGACTAAAGAAATTTAAACTTTTTATATATGGCGTGGTAATGTTCTTAGTTAAAGGTGCTACTGTTTACTACTATATATCCTTTAGCCATCAGAACTTAGTATTAAAGTTGTTCAAATGTTGATGGCTTTTGCTACCATAGTGCATACCATTGGTAGTTTTGGAAGATGAGGTAGCATGTCTTTGACTTGGCTCATTGCTACTTTTCTTTTGGAGAATTTTATCTGACCCTAATATTTGGGATATGTTTTATTATGGTTCAGTTGGTTCTTTATGATAGTACAGATGCCAGTTAAAGAAGTTAGCTATTACTTTGGATAGGAATGCATTCACTTTTAATGTAATTGAAACCATCATTTCATGTGCTAGTAATTCAACAAATAAGTATTAGCAGTTATACATAAGGTACTTTACTTAGATAATTTGGAGGATCATTGTCCAGTCCTTAATGAGCTTTTGCAATATGGCATATGAATTTGGCATATGAAAAATTGTTTTTAGTAGGTTACATCATAAAAATCTAAAATACCTTAAAGGTATCAAACTTTAAAAGCTATTTTTTGGGGTAAAGAGGCACATAACTCTCATAGTATTTCATGTTTACTTTTCAGGTATGTTTTACAGTATTAGTAAGGTGTACTGGATATTCAGTAGCATATGATCTGGCAAGTAATAGCATATCTGTTGAAATATTACCCTACTAGTCACCAGAATAAAAGTCATTGTATGCCTCTCTTATTTTTAACTGTGTTCTTCAGCAATGGATCAAGAATCCAGCAAGGCTGCCTGGCCCAAACCAGCAGGAGGATATCAGACAATCACAGGCAGGAGATACGGAAGAAGACATGCATATGTCAGTTTTAAACCATGTATGACCAGGCATGAAAGAAGTTTAGGTCGGGCTGGTGATGACTATGAAGTGTTGGAACTAGATGATGTTCCAAAGGAAAATTCCTCAGGTGTGCAACATGGGATTATATAAGAGCTATTAATAAGCATGTAGGAATTGATCTTGTAATATTTGAAATTATGTGTGGGATTTATGTATCTATGAATACAAATGTACATTTCCTATCAAGAAATTCTATTTTGATATTCTAATTGAATTTAATATGCATACTATATACCTTTAAACATAGAAGAAAATAGAATACGGCCAATTGTTAAAATATAACTACATTGCCATGGCAGTGATTACCTTATCACATCCTTCAGCCAGTGGAGATCTTCATCTTTCAGTCAAAAACTTTTTAATGTGAACTGAATATATTTTTCTTGCATATTATGTTTAATAGCTTTTTTGTTTTAATTGTATCTCCAAATAATTTAGCTTGGCTAATTTGTTTTTTAAAATGATTTTATGAAATACATACGTCAAGTAATAGTTATTTAAGTAAAATTTCTTAATTATTAAGTGGTTTGGGAAAGTATTTTGCAGATATCCCTGTACTATAATTACACATCTTTGGACTAGAGTGTGGTCGTCTTCTTATACTGAGCAAATTTGATAATTCTAGATTATTTTTACTGTCATTTATAAACAAGAGTCTAAATTATTAGCTAATAAGTTCATTCTGTTAAAGAAGCCTTTCTGTGATATGACGAGACTGCTCTTTAGTTACTTATAATTTATAAATTTTTGTCCCAACAAAACAAGATATTTTCAAACAGAACTCAAATATCTTCATTTTTTTATTATTACATTAGTGGTAATAAAAGGTAGTCAAGCTTAAAGTGATTTAAAGAATAGATATGATTTTATTCTTATCTCACGATTATGACAAACTATGGCAAAGAGATTAAACTTGTTGACTTTTTTGTTGTAGTCATAGCTGTAGCATATCTAAAGTTAACTTATTATTACAGATGTATTATAAAAAATCTATTTTGGGGATAGAAATCTAATATTTTATATCTGGAGACTGAGATATAATCTTCTGAATTGACATCAAACACAGTAAAGTTTCATTTCTGTTAGATCTGTAATCTGTTCTTTTATCTATCAAAAGTACTATTGAAGTTTTTTTACCTGCCCATAATAAAAGAAGTTAAGTTTGAATTGTGCACCCTAACAACTGGGAGGGCAGATTGGTTACCCTATGACTTGACTTATGCCTCTCCTGTTAAATGTCTTTTACGGAATGTTTTAGGTATCAGGATTTAGGTGAAAAACCTCCAAGAGACATCTGAGGGAGAGGATATTGAGGGGCTGTACAATGGCTTAAATGAACTCATAGGGTTACCAGCGTGCCCTCTCGGTTAAGGGAGGGAGCATAGAGGTACCTGCCAGAGGAATTCACTCGTATTCAAGTGCATAATAATTGGCATAATTTCTACTTAAGTAGTCATTATTAAATAAAATTATATCTAATGTCTCCAAATGTGTTTTCTTTGTTCTCTATGAAGGTTCCAGTCCATCGGATCAAATTCATTCTTCTTTACCCAACGACACTTTATTTGAAAAAAGTGAAACAGAAATTCCCATTTGTGATACAACATTGAATCAAACCATTGAGAGCAGTCCATCCTTTGCTGCAGTACATCATAGTGAGGAGGGCAGGGAGACTTTAGGAAGCAGTACAGATCTTCATAATCACTCTGAGGGAGAATATACTACAGAAGCTTGCAATGCTTCAAGTGTACAAAATGGAATTTCATTGGTTCAGACTGACTCTTACGATCCAGATGGCACACATGGAGAGGCCAATGACCGTCTTCAACTTTCTGCAGAAGTTGTGGAAGGTGGTGGATATCAGGAAGCATTGGGCAATACAATATTTGAATTGGCAAATGGAGAGGTAGAGGCATACACTGGTCTTTCACCACCAGTTCCCTCTTTCAACTGTGAAATAAGGGATGAATTTGAAGAGTTAGATTCAGCACCTTTAGCCAAAAGTTCTACTGGTGATACTGAGTTTGTCAGTCAGAACAATCAGGAATTTCAGAGGTCCTCTTCTGAAGATGAAGTTGTTAGAAAGGAACAACAAAATGATACTAGCCAGGAGAGTCAGGGAGAAAATGCAGCTGAAGATGCAGTGTGTGCTCCCGGGCATATCTGCAGTGAACAAAATACTAGTGATAAGGCCAAGAACCAGGGAAATTTTCCTGAACAGGTAGTGAGGCCCAAAGTTAGAAAACTGATAAGTTCAAGCCAGGTGGACCAAGAAACAGGTTTTAATAGGCATGAAGCTAAACAAAGAAGTGTTCAGAGATGGAGGGAGGCTTTGGAAGTTGAGGAAAATGGCTCAGATGACCTCTTAATAAAATGTGATGACTACGATGGAGAACATGATTGCATGTTCTTGGATCCACCTTACTCAAGAGTTACGCACAGGGAAACAGAACATAACCAAATAACAGCGGAAAGTGGAGCCACAGCAGGAAGGCAAGAAGTGGTGGATAACACCTTTTGGAATGGCTGTGGAGATTATTACCAACTGTATGACAAGGATGAAGATAGGTAAGATTTCGTGCTTTGTCAGATTGTGTAACAAGCAAAGTGGTTTATTTCGAGTAACCATGATGTTTGATGGATGGGCTCCATGATGTGGTCAGGGAATTAGGTATTTTGACTGGCCAAATACTCTTATTTTCTGAGTGCTAACCACACTTGCAAACTACTGCTTAGTTATTTACAGAAACTTTCTTTGGGGCATTTCAGGAGTTTATAGAAATTGTAAGTTCAGATAATGGTTATTAGTTATTACAGAAGGATAAAGATACTAATTATTTCAGTTCATAGTATTTCATTTAACAAAATGCAAGGTAAGCATTTATCATATTTTTAAAAAAATTCTATGTTAATCCATCTGGGGCTTAAAAAGTGACTCAGATTACAGAAAATTTTGATAATGTTTTATTAACTTTGCCAATATTTATTAATGTCACTGTTTCTCTGTTCTTCTTTTTGCTCTTTTTATCCTTAGGTTTATTTTTTACCTATTTTTATGTAGCATTTGATTTTTGGTCACAGCTCAGTGTGGTATATATTATTATTTCCCCCACTTATAGACCTAGAAACTGAAGTACAGGCGAGTTAACTTCCCAGAGTAACAAAGCTAGTAAATTTTGGAGCTGGAATAAGCATTTCTACTTATTGCCCAATCCAAATGGATATTCTCAAAAAAACATACAACTTTTCTTTCTTTCTTTCTTTCTTTCTTTCTTTCTTTCTTTCTTTCTTTCTTTCAAGAGAGAGAGAGACACAGAGCATGAGTGGGGTGAGGGGGGTGGGGGTGGGGAAGGGCAGAAGGACAGGAGGAAAGAATCTTAAGCAGGCTTCATGCCTAGCGCAAAACCAGACTTGGGGCTTAAACTTACAACCCTGAGATCATGACCTGAACCAAATTCAAGAGTCAGACGTTCAACCGACTGAGCCACCCAGGTGCCTCACAGCTTTTCTTAGAATAGGCATTCTGGTTCTGGTTCCTTTATATAGAATTCCCCCCCACCCCCAAACTGTAAGACCATAGAAAGAAGAGAGAAATGGAAAATTTCTTTTGTCCAGCTTCTGACTTTTCATTACCCCAGAGCCCAGGCTTTCACATATCCTTTTGAGCTAGTTGAAGCCAACCTTGCTCAGTTACAGTACAGTTTCAAGATCTTATTAACTTGTAGAAATAACGGTTACTTTTTTTTTTAACTAGAAAGTACTACAAAGGAAGAAATTTTTCCTTTTAAATATGAATACATTTTATATATTTTATTTCATGTCATAAAATTAATAAAATATATTGGGTTTTTTTAGGACATACGGATAAAGCTTCTATAATACAATGTAAGTGATTTGTAGAAACAGTTGAAATATAATTTCTACTACTATCTTGAAGTTTGTAAACTTCAAGGGTTAGCAGACAATATTTATATGACCTTCTGTTTTTTAAGCTTAAGGGGAAAATTAGTTAACCTTTGCCTAACTTATTTCTGTTTTTTCAGTTTAGTTTCACAATCTTTTATGCAAAATCCACAGAATTCTTAAAATGGAAATTGAGAGCAAAACCTGAATTGGTGTTAACTTACTTGATGCAGATCTGGATCTGAACTAACATGAGGCCGTTTTCTGAAGCATTCCTAACATTTTGCTGTAGAAATATGAAAGTGTTTGATTACTGAGTTTTGGGGTTGGGTTGGACCCCACTGGGAATTGTTAAGTAGTATTTCTAAATCTCAGGGGAAAAAATCTGAATTTCAAAACATACTCAGCCCTGAGATTTTTGGATTGGATTGTGAAACTTTACTATACCTCTAGGTTACTATTAAAAAATAATAATAATAACATCAACTTACTTGCTTAGATAACTTGTCTTTTTGAAAGTATGAGGGTTGCATTTTTACCCGTTACATTTTTGCTTTCTTAAAGAAAATAATTTAAGTTGGCCGTGCCTTCATCTTTGGAGACACACTAATCAAAAATAAAAACCTCTTTTTTTTTTATTCTCCCTGCTTTTTATAGTCAGGCCCAATGTCATCTAATAAAATTGATGAAACTTTTGCATTGTTTATCAACCTCAAAAGTAGTTTTCTTGGTTTAAATTGATTTTTGTGTGTGTCATTAGTATTAGTGTTTTATTTGCCTAGAGTGACTATGGACTTTGAATGGTTATAGGGTGTTGTCTTAGTATGTTTAATTATAATTTGTTTCCTTAAGTGATATGTCAGTATTCTAAATAATGATAGATTTTTTACAAATAGAATATACAGAGAAAGAAAACACAGTTAATAGAAACTTCTTTTTCTTTCACTTTTTAATAATATATTGATTTATAGAACCTGAAGTTGGGTTGTGCTTAAAAGATGGAACTAATTTTGGAGCAGTCTTTAAGACACATTGAAATGCCAGAAACACTTGGGGTTGTTTTTTGTTTGTTTGTTTAAGACTACCATCACAGAATAAGTTCTCAAGTATAATGGTTTTACCTAGGATTCCACTCACTTTTGCCATCTATAAGCCTTGAGATAGGTTTAGGACCAGATTGCAGTAGTCTGGACAGATTGTGGAGTATTTCTATTTCTATGCTGTTTCCAGTTCCTCTGCCCTCAACTCCCTGCAAAGGATCACAGTTGCCAGAATGTCTTTTAATATGCTGTCAGATAAAGGTTGAAATTTAATAACCATACATTCCTACTTAGTTTCATTTTGCCACTTGTTCATCTACTTGATGTTTTGCTATAGTCCTGTTGAGTTCTGATAATAGCAGACTGGAGAAATGGGGAAACACAGTGACTGTACAGTAAGTATCTTGATAAAGAAAGTATAAATACCCTTTGCTTTGAATCTTTGAGATTCTTTTTGAGTTTGCTTTATAAAACCTAAAGATGCTGTACTTGAAAATTTTTCTTGTCATGTTTATATTATAATAGCTACAAAGAGAACCCTCTTATCCAGAACTTAACTAAAATCATTTTTAGTTATAGGAATTTTGGCCACTTTTTAAAAACGTAGTTCAAAAAAATACATAGTTCATATATTCTTTAAAAGTGAAAAGTATTTGAATGAATGCATGATCTATTTCCTCCCTGAAAACCTTTAAGTGATCACTTAATCATATCTGAAACATTACACTCTATGGAATAAGCATCACAGCTGGTAGAATTGCTCTGAGCTGTTTGACAGGAACCGAACACCACCTAAATTAGAGTTGCGAGGGGAATTTTAATAGGCAGTATGTAATTACCAGACTTGGAATTAGACCAGAGAGCTAAGGTTAACATCCTGCTCTTTTGAAATATACCCTGAGAATTTTAATAACTGTTTCATGACAAGATCTTGAGTTTAAAAGAACCTTTTAACCATGCCAGCACATTTTAACCTTGGGTCTAAGTGAAGGAAGAGGCATGCCACCCACTGACCATTTCTTAGAGCACTTGAGGTTTCAGAGTTTTTCTGTCCCTAAGCCTTGACATTGCTTAAAAAGTTAAAACAAAAACAAAAACACCTTACCTAAGATAAAAATGTTGGGACAGCGTTTTTGTTGATGATGATGTTGGGAAAATAAAAGGAATATCAGCTATTTAGTTGATTTCAGTTTTTATATTCAAAAAGGATTTATTGAAATCTTCTTAAGTGTCAGATTTTATGCCAGGTACACTGTAAATGCGAATAATGATCCCTGTTCCCTTGGTGTTCAGCAGCCTTATGAGGAAGATAAAACAAAGGTAATTATCATGAGACTAAATTAAGCTCCTTGCAGAAGGACCTCCTCTGATATCCCTGTGTCCCAACAAATAAAGCATCTATGAGCAGCCAGCAAAGATCCTAAAGCATATGCTGTAACATTTTAGCAAACCTTTTAATCTTATTTCCAAGTTCGTAAAAGTTTAGAAGGAGTAAATTAGGGATAAAGAGCTTTGTTCCTCAGGCACATTAGGGAGTTACAGATGACAATATTCTGATATTTAGGGAAAAGACTGGAAAGTTGTAAAAGGCAGGCACAATTCAGAACCATCTGGGCCTTATTTACTAAATTAAGCAGCCTTATAGATTTGGACAACTACCATTTGTATCAGTGTATTACAACATAGTTCATTGTTACCGGTAAAATGCCCCAAACTGCTTAGATTGTGTTCAGTGCACTGTCTGAAGATGATACGTCTTAACATAGTTTCCATCCAGAGTATTTTCAATAAAAATCAGAAAGTGTTTTTGATCCTCAGCTAGTCAGATGACAAAATTATCCAAAATTTCACTTTTCTTGAGGCTCCTCTATAGTTCAGTTTTTATGGATGTGGTAAATGCCAGGGAAGACTAACAAACCAGTTCTTTGGGTTATTTAAGGAGTAAGATTGCTTATGGATGCTTATACTTCTGTATCTTATTTCTATCTAAGATTCTTACTACACAAATTATCTTATTTGTCTAGAAATCACATTAATTTAATTCTATATGTGAAAAAAGTGTTTTTGGTTCACAATTGAATGTGTAGAATGTAACATTCAAGTTAACAGTTGTCTGCTTTTGAATATAGCTCTAAATGCTAACGGGAGACAATACTAATGAAAGACCATATGAAAATCAAAGTGGTACTTAGGTTTCATTTTGAGAATTTAAAATGTTTAACTCAAATATTTGCTTTTATATTCAAGTACACATGGGTCCTCACTATTCCACAATTGTTTTGTGTCCTATTTGTTCTGTTGCTTATTCTACTTGAAAAGTTATTTTTAAATCTTTTCTCTCTCTGCTTTTAGTTCCATACACTCCTGTCACTCTTCGTAAATAACTTTGTTTCTTGCTTTCCTGGAGATAGTAAAATAATTAAATCTGAACTTTCTTGTTTTCCTTTCTCCATATTGCAACATGTTAGTATCCTTTCCTATTTTGAATTTTTTCTTCAATAAAGAGAGGTGAGTAGTCTCATTCTGTGCCTATAGTCATATCTGACACCTGACTTTATTATTCTTAGACCAAAGTTGCTTCCCTCCACCTCATTCTGTAATTTTTCTAAATCCTGAGGGGAAACCTTCTCTTGATCTTGCTTTTCCTTTAACCACTTGCCTGTTTGTTTTCTCTTCCACCTGAATTTTCAGAATAAATATTCCATACCCACTGTTTCTATACCGCCACTCTGCACTTTTAAATGCCTTGAAATCTAACTCCCAGTATAATTTCTATATTCTCTGATGTGAACAGTGACCTCTTCTTTCTCACATCCAGTTGACTTTTCTTGGTACCTTTTTTTTTTTTTTTTTTAACTTTAGTGCTTCTGTTGAGCAGTTTGTTCACCCTTTCCTGTTCTGTGATTTCTCTTCCATTGACCTATGTTTGGTTTTTCTTTGCTATGTCTTCTCTGAACCTCAGGGGTCTGCAAACTTTTTTCAAAGGGTGACCAGATAGTAAATATTTTAGGCTTTGTGGACCAAAAGGCAAAATCAAGGATATTATATAGGTACTTATATAACCATTTAAAAATGCAAAAAAAACCCAAAACAAACAAACAAAAAGCAAAAGACATTCTTAGCTTCCAGGCCATTAAAAAACAGACAGGTAGCCAGATTTGGCTAATGGGTCAGGGCATAGTTTGCTGACCCCTGGTATAAAGAGAGACTAAGACTAAAGCAGATTGGGTGACCAGGAGGCTGATCTTGACATTCAGTAAGACAAACCAAGAGTTCAGAGTAGATTTTCTTCAGTAGAGAAAAGAGGAAAATGGTGGTGTGCTGGTTGGAAATCCAGTTGAAATATCTAAGCAGACAGCTTATATAATAAAGTAACTATCCCCCTTTACTAAATGTTTAGCATCTTCCAAAAATTGTTCTAAACATTTTATCTACAGTATTCACTTAAACATCTCCATAAACCTGAAAAGGAAATACAGTATTTGAGTAAAAAAAAAAAGAAAGTTGTTAAAAAAAAAAAGATTTGCTAACAGTTACTGATGGCTTATTATTTACCAGGCACTGTTACAATGTTTTGTAGGTATTAATTCATTTACTTATATGAACTCAGTGAGTTATTAGGTACTGTCACTAAATTCACCTGATGTGTGAGGTGATAAAGGCACAGAAAGGTTAACTGACTTTTTCACAACTAATAATTGGTGGGTTCAAATCCAAGCAGACGGACTCCAGAACCTGTGTTCTCAACTACTGTACCTTAAGACACAGCATTAATGTATAACTGTAGCAAAAATTGTGAGGGCAGTAGGCAAATGGCTTAATTTTGTGAAATACTGCTTTAGTAAAAAAGTGAAGGATTTGGAGTAATATTATGTATGGACTATTTGATATAAATTGAAGCAATAGTGATATTTAAAATGCATCTTTTAAGTGAGGGGATGGAATGAGGTTAAATTTAGGGACACCAACTAATAATTGACTGTCTAGGTCTAGGTTTGGAGAAAAATACTGGAGGCAGGGTTTTTAGGAGAAATGGAAAAAAAGACATTTTACAGAAAGAATGGAAAGTAAAAAGGACTTAAACATAGGAGTTTGTGAGGGGTCAAATATATGTGATTTTCAGCTTGCGAGCAGGGAAATACTGTTAGCAGATAGAAAATCAAGAAGAGACTTATCTGTCAGATAAGTTTTGTTTTATAAAAAGGAGGGTGAAAATCTAAAACTGTCTGGAGGGCAGATGGTCAGGGCTAGGGATATATATTTAAAAGTTACCTACTTAGGGGTGAGGATTATATATAATGAGTAATAATGATACAGGGCAGGGATCTGCAGATTTTTTTCCTAAAGGGCCAGATAGTATATATTTTAGATTTTGCTGACTAAGAGGCAGAATTAAAAATAAACTTGTAAAGAAAAGAAAAAACACATTTTTAATCCAGAGACCATAAGAAAAACAGGTAGAGGGGCCAAATTTGGCCAAAAGGCTGAATTTACCAATCTGTGACATAGGCTTTATAATGACTATTGATCATAGGCATTCTTTTTATATTAAAATTTGGAAATAGTCCATCAGTTATTTCATTAAGTTAAAAAATATTCAGAGGTTTTTAGGTATTGTTTTTCTGGACAGGATCATAAAATGTTTAAAATATGAGGTTTTCTTTTAAATAAGTAAAGTTGCCACAAATTAATAAAGAAAGCTTAGCCTAATTGTGAATGACATACAAAAATTGGAGCTGGTAATAGAGCTTTAAATTTGAGAGGCTTCCTAGTCAAGGAAACTTAGTTCAGAAAATCTTCTAAAACTATCTTCTGTTAGATTTTTACACTGGCACAAATCTAGAAATGATTTACTTGATCTTAGATTATTTTGGGGGTTACAGAAAATTTTACAAAATAAAAGCAATCAGGGTCTATCCAACTGAAGGAACACCTTTTACTTGCTATACCAGAGCTATATAGCATTCCTTCTCTAGAATGTTTGTGCCCTGCTGCCCATCATTTACTAAAGATTGGAAGTTGATTTTATTTTTTTACCTCTAACTTCTCAGAGCTTACATTAGCGCTCCTCTTTCTTAATAGCATCTTGATCTCTTGGGTTCATCTGCCTATAGAAGGAGGAACTCATTAACTAGTCTAGTTAATATATCATTAATAATATAACCATTAGTAATATATCATCATAAAGAAAAGTTATTTCTTACTAATTATCAAACTAAAATTTATTAATATTTTTTTTTGTTTTTCAAAAATCAAGGCACAAAGGGAAATCTTTAAGGGGATTCTTGACCAGAATGGCTGGTATCATTGGAAGGGGCATTTAAGACTTATTTTCACCATTAATACATACAAGATAACTGAAATTTAAAGAGTAGTTAAATGTAACCAAATTAACCAAAGTTAAATATAACCAAAAGTCATTTTCTGAGGTTCTTCGTTAACCCTTTTATCATACCTTTGGTTCCTTACTTACATATTCTCTTGCATTGAAATTTATTTTGTGTTCACAGTCCTACCAGAGGACTTCAGTAAAGATTAGTCAGTGCAGCTTTTTATGAATTTGAATCTCCTTTCATTTTAAAGTCTTTTGTAAGAAAAGGAAGGAAAAAAATGGTTAAGCTTTTAAAACATGGTTAATAGTGGAAATTTATTCATAGAGGATATGTCCCCAGTTGTCAGTATGTAATTAGAAAGTTGTTTTGGGGTGGCTCAGTCGTTAAGCATCTGCCTTCGGCTCAGGTCATGATCCTGGTCCTGGGATGGAGTCCTGCATTGGGCTCCCTGCTCCGCGGGAAGCCTGCTTCTCCCTACCCCACTCCCCCTGCTTGTGTTCCCTCTCTTGCAGTGTCTCTCTCTGTCAAATAAATAAATAAAAATCTTTAAAAAAAAAATTGTTTTAGTTGGGTCCGATGAGTAATAAATCTATTATTATTTATTTCAGAAAGCATTTAATCTATGATTACCAAATTATAATTAAAATTTTATTTAGAAATAGGCTTAAAAACTAAAGAACCTATATCTAAACACCATGGAATTACTTACTTTAGTGAAGAAAATAATAAATTGATATTCTATAACTTGCCATATGCTTTATTCATCTGAAAAAGTTACATTCTGCTGAATGTATTTATTTATGTATATACTTTAAAAATATTTTTTTAAATTGACTTGGCACCTGATGAAGCATGTGTGGCATCAGTCGTCCACTGTATACTCTGATGCCTCCAAATGACAAATGCACAAATAGTGACAGTTATTGTATTTCTGTTCTGAATTTGCAGTTCAGAATGCAGTGATGGAGAATGGTCTGCCTCTTTGCCTCATCGGTTTTCTGGTACAGAAAAAGATCAGTCGTCAAGTGATGAAAGCTGGGAAACTTTGCCAGGAAAAGATGAGAATGAACCTGAACTACAGAGTGATAGCAGTGGTCCTGAAGAAGAAAATCAAGAATTGTCTCTACAGGAAGGGTATGTTTAACAGTGAGATGTATTATTTTTGTGTGTATTGTCCAAGAATGGTATCCATCACATTCAGATGTTGGGTATGCTGTTAACTACATGTACAAGCCCTGTGTAGGACCATTAATCCTACTGATTTTTTTTTCATTATGCTTTTGGTATTTTGCAAAGAACAATTAGATTGAAAATTCTGGTAATTTCATTATCTTCTCTTGAGATATAGTTTATATTTCCACTTCGTGTTAAAGAAAACTTGGGCATTTAAAAGATTGTTTTGGTTGAGTTAGATGTGAGTGAATTAGAGCTGCTTTTGCTCTACATTGGAGGCGATGGCAGGGGAAGGACAGCCGCAAGAGGGAACTCAGCGATTTATTCACAGAAATGGAGAAAGTTACAGAAGTTGAAGTCTTAGTATTTCTGTCTAATTGCATCCAATGAGACCTCTGAAATCAGTGATTGCTGGTAAATGCCTTTGTCTTTTCCTAACTTTCATGGGAATGCTCTAGTTCCAGGGGTTGTCAGACTGAACACTGAAGGGCTGGATAGTAAATATTTTAAGCTTTGTGTGCCAGTCTCTATTGCAGCTACTCAACTCCCGTGTTGTGGTGTAAAAGTAGCCATAGACAATATGTAAATGAACGGGTGTGGCTGTCTTCCAGCAAAATTTTATTTATAAAAACAGGTGGCGGGCTGGAAATAACCCATGGGCATGGTTTATAACCCTTGTTCTAATATTTCCCAAGTAAGAATGATTCTGGCTTTTAGTTTGATTTACACACATACACACACACATTTTTTTTTTTCTAAATCACACTAAGGAAATATCCCCATTATTATTTTATGGGTTTCTAGCAAAAATGTTTGTCAAATTTTATTACAGTGTTTTTAGCATCAGTGGAAATGATCGTAGTGATTTTTCACCTTTGACCTAATGATCATGAGGAATTATTTTGTTGCTAGATTTCCTAATAGTTACCCTGTCTTCTTGAAATAAACAAACATTATCACATAGTCATATTTTGTTGTTTCAGTGAGCTGCTGGATTCTGTTTGCTAATATTTGACATAGGATTTTATTTTTTTTATTTTTTTTTTACTGACATAGGATTTTTATGTTGAGAGGCATAAGTGCGATTGTCTCTTTTTTTGGTCTGGATAAGTGTGATACTTGCTTTGCTAAAACAATGTGTGTGCTTTTTTTTAGCCCTTTGATGTTTAGCTTATTTATTCCTTTAAAGGTTGTTTAAATATTTTACTTAAATAGCTTATTCTTTTAAAGGTTGTCAGTATTTTCTTGTGAAACCTAGGTTTGTGTTTTATTGTGAGGTAGTACCTGTTAATTTAAATGTTTTTTCTGATAACTGGTTCTAATTTTTAGTCTTTCATGGAATCTATTTTGGTAGATATATTTTCATAACTTTCAGCTTGGACTAACATTAACATTTGTACTTCTCAAAAGGTATAAATTTCCAACTTGAGATGAATTCCATAAGGAATAAAATATATTAGAAAATCTGTAAAGAAAGAAATTTACAAACATAATTGTTTTGACAGTGATTGAAAATGGTGGTCTTTTTCTCTTCTGATTTTATGTTTGAGCTTCTTGAATCACTGTTACTTAGTTTACTAAGTATTATTAAATTTTTCATATGTAATTTGTGATAGTAATTATTCATTCAACAAATATTTATTGAGCATTTAATACCAAGCATTGTGCTGGATCCTGTAATTAAATGAGCAAGACAAACTAAGATTCCAGCTTGAAGCTTACATTGTGGTGGGAGAGGCAGGTATTAAGCAAAATACAAACTTGATGAATTATAAACTGTGATGATTACTGTGAAGGAAGGAAAACACTCATATGATAGAAAGTAACTGGTAGGGACCTACATTAATTAGAGTGGCCAGGGAGTACTCTCAGGAACTGACTTTTGAGCTGGGATCTAAAAGATAAGAATTCTTGGTTGAGGAAGAGCTTTCTGGGCAAAAGGAAAGATAAGAGCAGAGGTATTTAAAAGGAAAGGGTTTGATATGTATGGAGGTAGTGGGGCCGAAATGAATGAGTGAAAAGAAGAGTGGTAGGAGATGAAGTGGGCAGGTACCAAACTATGCAGGATATATAGCATCTGGAATTTATTCACAGAGCAGGGAGATTTTAAGTGGAGAGTTAATTGCTTAATTGATCTGACACAGATTTTTAAAAGATTCACTCTAGTTGCTTTGTCTCTGGAGATTGAATTAGAAAGGTATTGAAGTACAAAAGAGAAGAAAGTTGGGCGAGGCGGTTGGACTAGGGGATGGTAGTGAGGATTAAAAAACGTAAACAGGTTTGAGAATATTTTTGAGTTATAAATAATAGGAGGGACTGAGTGTGAGATGAGGGAGAGTGAGGAATCAGTTATGGCTGGGTTTTTTGGTTTGAACAGTGGGTAGTTACTGTCATTGACTGAGATGGGAATCTCTGGGGAGAGGAATGGGAAGTAAGAACTTTTTTGGAAGTTTTAAGTGCCATTTAGACATGCAGTGTAGATGGTAAGTAGACGCTTGAATATTTAACTTTTAAGTTTAAGGGAAATATCCCAGATGATAGTTAGCTATAGAAATATATGAGTATAAACAGGAACATTTGTGGAAATCATCAGTTACTGCATTGATGCCATACAATAATAAAGCCTAGTAATTCGTTTAAAAAAAATAAAAGTGAGGGGTGATGGGGACAGAACTAAAACACAGGACACCAGTAGTATTTTAGTTGAAAGGGGAAGATCGAAGTTGAAGTGTATTGTTTGGGAGAGGGTTCCGAATTAACTTTTGACATAAGTTAAATTTGTATAGTAAAATTTCAAGGATAACCAGCAAAAAAAGAATATCGACTATATGTATTGGAAACCTGTAGACGAGGAAAAAAGGAATTAAGATATGGAAAAAGAATATTAAAAGTCAATCCAAATAAAAGTAAAGAAAGGAAAAAATCATTAAAAAGGGGGAAAAAAGGGGGAAAAGTAAGATGGAACAAATCCTGTAACAAATATAAATTGCCTAATCTGCTTGTAAAAGTCAAAACTTCAGATCAGTTGGATTTATCTTTTTAAAGTTGAACGCTTTTTACAAAAGATACACTTAAAGCCTAGGTGTACAGACAGATTGAAAGTAAAAGGTTAGACAATGATATTTCAGGCAAATATAAAACAAAAATGGAACAGTTAAATTAACATTAGCAAAGTAGACTTAAAGACAAAAAAGCATTATTGGAGAGAATGAGAAGGTCAGTATGTAGTAAAGTCCAGTTTACCAGTAAGATGGAGCAGCTTTAAGCTTGAATGCACCTAATAAAATAGACTCAAAATATGTAAATCAAAATTTAACCAAACTAGAGAATATTTACAAATTAACTGGCATATTGGGAGATTTTTAAATACCTTTCTCAATTACCTATAATTCATGAATATAAGAAATTCATCATCTTTAACAGATTTGAATAACTCATTTAAGCATGGTTTAATGAACATCCCACCCTGTGGAATACACAAACACAAAAAACTGAGCATTATAGGCTACAAAGCACAGATTAACACATTTCAAAGAATCAGTATCCTGAAGACTATATTCTCTCACCGCAATGCAGTTAACTTAGAAATAAATAACAAAAATATGAAAAATTTAAAAATCCATACATTTTAAATTGTTCATCCTTTTAAAAAACCAGTAGGACAAAAAAGAAATTGTAATTGAAGTCTAAAATGCTCTCTACTTACCGATAATGAGAATACCACCACAATTAAAATTTGAGGGATGCAGTGAAATTGGTAAAGGGAAATTTATCTTTCTAAGATAGAAAAGAAGTTGGAAAAGAAGAAAACCTGAACATGGAGGGACTACACATTTAACTTAAAATAGAAAAGGAATCTTAAAGAAAATAAGGAAATAAGAATTAGAATTAGGAAAGATAAGAGCAAAACTCAGTAAGTTAGAAAACAGTTATGATAGAAAGGATCAAAGAAATCAGAAGGTGATACTTTGAAAAGATTAAGAAAAATAGACAATCTAGTTGGATAGTGAACAAGAAAATAAAGACAAGGCACAAGTAAATAATACTGAAATACAAAGGTGTAGACAGCCACAAATACAATAAAGATTGAATAGAGTAAGAAGAGTACTGTGAACTTTGTACCAGTAAATTTGAAAACTTAGGAGAAATTGACAAATTCCCAGGAAAAAAAATTTCACCAAAACTATGGAAGCCTGAATAATATTATAAATATTACAGATACGTAATCAGTAGTTTAAAATCTTACTGTGGAGAAAACAACTAATCCAGATGGTTTTAGAGCTAAATTCTCTTAAACTAAACTTTCAAGGATCATGTCACTCCACTCTGCAAGAGAAGAAAAAGAGCTGTTTCTCCAAATCATTCTAAAAGGCCAGTGTAACCCTAATACCAAAAGAGTATGTGAAGGAAAATATAAACCTATGTCTTTCATTGGGCAGGTGGGTGGCTCAGTTGGTTAAGCGTCTGCCTTCAGCTCAGGTCATGATCCCAGGGTCCTGGGTTGGGCTTCTTGCTCAGCAGGGAGCCTGCTTCTTCCTCTCCCGCTCTCCCTGCTTATGCTCTCTCTCTCTCTCTGTCAAATAGATAAAATCTTCAAATAAAAAAAAAAGAACTATGTCTTTCATTAAATGTATGTCAGAATCCCAAACAGAATTGGAAATCTGAATTTTTAAGTATATATTTTTTGAAGGTAAAACTCAATTACCAATCTGAGTTAATTCCAGAAATGTAAAGGTGTTTTAATGTAGAATACCTGTAAATGTCATTCACCACATTAACAGAATACAGGAGAAAATTCATATGATAGATTCTATAGATATAGGGAAAAAATCACTTAGTAATGTTCAATACCTCAACATGATAAAATTTAGAAACTAGGATCAGAACAGAATTTCTTTGACCTGATAAAAGGTATCTACAAAAAAAAAAAAATCAGTAGTAATCATTTTCAATAATGAAGAATTAAACCCTCCCCCCTTAAAATCAAGAGCAAGACAAGGGTGCTCATACCACCATTTCAGCAGCCATCGTAGTAGAGGTCTTGGTGGGAATGATATGATATGAAAATAATAAAGGATAAAAGACATAAAAAGAAGAGGAACTGAAAATGAAAAGGAAAAACTAGTAGAATATATTTATAGAATATAAATTGTTAATGTGCGGGATATAAAGAACTCCTAGAAATCAGGAAGAAAAACTGACAGTCTAATTGCAAAATACTCAAAATATTGAGCAGATAATTCACCGAAGAGGAAATATTAATGATGAGTAAAAATATCAAAAGGTACTTAGATCATTAGTAATCAAGGGAGTATACATTAAGATCACAAGGAGGTATCATTTTTTACCTACCCATTAGATTAGCAAACACTAGGAAATTTGTTAGTATCAGGTGTTTTGGAGGATATAAATGCTTGTTGAGGTGTGAGGTAAGTCACATGCACTGAAATTTGTAATAATTTTAACATTTGCATGGTAGACTAGCAGCTGTATCACTTTTTAAGTGTATACTCTGGAGAAACTTCCCCATGTGGCCCAGGAGTTGTGTACAAGAATGTTCGTCACAGTATTTTTCATGAAAGCTATAAAACTGGATATTACCCAAATATTCATAGGAGAAAAGTTAGTGGCATATTCATACATGGAGTATATACAGCAGTGGGAATGCGTCAGCCACACTTATATGCAAAAACATGAATGAATCTTAGAGATATGTTGCTGAATGAAAACAGCTGTTTCTGGAAAAATAATGTGTATGATATCTGTTTCACAAAGCTTAAAAGCAAGCAGAACTTAAATATCTTGTTTAAGTATACAAAACTAGTAAAAATTGTTTCAAAAAACAATGGAATGACAGTGGCATCCAGAGAGTACTTTTCCCTGGAGGGCAAGGCCAAGGGGATAAGATAGGTGCGGTGCATAAGGTGTTTGCTAGTCAGTGATAATATTCTAGTTCCTGGTTTGGGTGGTGGGTTTATGAATGTTAAATAGAATATGCTTTATAACTTAAATAGATGGTATATATTTTACATTTGGGGGGAAAAAGAAATTAAAATATAAAGGGAATTGAAGGTGAGAGAGTAGAGACAGTCACCATACCTAATTCTTCACAAAGGGAAGGAGCCACAGGTGGATGTTGGGCCTAGGAAAATGTCCTCACCCCCCAAAACTGGAAGCATGATTATTTGCTTATAGAATGTTGCAGAGGAGAATAACTGACTAATAATTAGAGGAAAGATAAAGTGAAGTTCTTGAGAAGATGAGAAGGGTTAGGATCCACATCTAAGGAGAGGGCCTTTAGGAACAGAGATTTCCATTGTAACTAATGGGAAGGTAGTAGGTAGGTACAAGTGTAGGTAAGTCCGTAGGTTCTCCAGTGGGAAGAAAAGATGAGTTGGTGACTTCAGTATTCTTGTTGTTACTAGATATTGAGTGGGGAAGATAGGACGATTGTGAAATTGAAAGAAAGAAGAAAAGGTGGGAAATAGGCTTTCAGAAAGCTAGACAACAAACTTATTAGGTAAACATTGAATAATTGCTGGACAGTATTGAAATTAGTATTTAAAGTAGTATTTTTGAATTTAAATTAGTATCTCACACTTGTGTATTTTTCTTTTAAGTTTTTCCTGCTGTTTTGGTGACTTTACAAACTTTTTACATAAATATTCTTAAAATGTTTTAATAAAAATTTAATATTTTGCTTTTCCTGTTAACACTGAATTTATTAGAATAAACAGTTCTTCAAATGAGGTGCTGGGTTCTATCTTTTGTGACTGGATGACATGGAACAGGGTACCATTGATTTTATAAGCTATAATTCCTTTTGAAGTTTTTTTGACTTTTATCTCAAATTTCACTTACTTTCCTTTGTACTTTAATTCCAAAATAGGGATTTGAAATCTTAAAAAATTTGCTCTACAATTAGAATTATTAAAAATGAGCTTATCCCTCAAGCTTAGCAACTACTTAACATGTGTCTTGACTTATAAAATGAAAACCAGTTAATTAAATACCAGTTAATTAGGAATGCTTATTATGCTGTCCAGGATTTTATGAAGTTTCTTATAATATAGATTATTTCATGAAAGCCTCAGCCCTTTAAAATGTTGGCACTAACCCAAAGGTTGAAATTTTGTGCTGCAAATAATGGATACTCAAATTGCTGATCAGTTAGCTAAAAGAAACCACTCAGAATATAAAATCAGAGTAGTTAGCATTTTAGAGGTTTTATTTGACTTGTCTGACTTTCATTTTCTTCATTTCTCAGAAAATTCTATGACGCATGGTTATATAATAGCATATTCTAAAACTTTTTAATGAAAATTTCTTTAAAATATTCCATATTGGCTTATTAATATATCTTGATAATTTTAATATTGCTATTCACATGTTGTTAAATTTAGGTTCTTTTATTGAAGAATGGGGATCTTTAATCATATATCATAAAGGGAACATCAGTCTCTCTATCTGAAGATTTGAGTTAAAGCATAGCCTGTAGTCAAGAGATTTGATGATGCTGATGGTCTTCTAGGATTTTCACTGGGAGTAGGTTGTGGGGATACATTTTGAAGCATTTTCAGCTTCCTCTCGTGGCAGCAGCATTCATTTCCTCCATGCTGTGCTGGAAGTGCTCAAAAGGAAAGGACAACTTGGCAATTTCCCTTCCCAGTTGAAATACCTGGGACTTCAGTGGTGGATGTGGTAGGCACAGCCTTCCACATCTTCCGTCTACTGGAATCCTTTTTTAGAATTGACCATTTGGAGACATGATTAGATAATATGTCTTTTTAAATCTCATAAATTACTGTGTAACATGATAATGGCATTTTATTAATTTTTGAATTACCAAAATGAAGAAAGGACATTGAAGGTCTAAATTTTTGTGAATGTGTTACATATGGTATGTCTGGCATGTGTGTAAATGTGTATGTATAAAGAGAGAGAAGACTGAGATACTGCTTTAAATATTTTCAGGGTTTCTGAAGCATTTAAACTTACCTTATATGCTTACATTCCCATGAGGATATTTGTTTTGTTAGCTCACAATATGAAAGATACTTTTGACCCTATTGTTCAGAATCTTTTTTTCTTCTTTTTTTTTGTAAAAAGCAAAATTCCTTTTGTTACAATATCAAGCCAACTTTGGCCCAGCACAGTGCCACTCTTCTAGCCTGGTAAATTATGTGTTAAATGGTATGAAATGATGTGAACTTTAGGTAATTAATTGAAAGTGTATACCATATACTACTTATTTTCTATTTCTATGACTACATTATTATGAGTAATTAAAGACAGAATCAAATGTTAAAGCAAAATATGTAGCCAAGAATTCCTTATATAAAGAGTATTAATGATGTGTTATAAATTCCTTATATTCAGAATAATTTATTTTAGTTTTATTCTTTGAATTAAAAAAAATATTTATTTCTTATACTGAATCATTTTCACCAGTATATCTAAGTTTTATGTTCTAAATCTGAGTACAGAGTACTGAGTCATTTTGATGTGTGTATAATAGGAAAAAGAAAAGCATTTCTTATAGGAGTACATTAGAAATAACAAAAATTTCCAAGGGCTATTCCAGGCTTAATCCCCAAATTATTTGTTTTTTAAGATTGTTTTTCAAGGATTTATTGTTAACATTTGCAACACAAATAGAAAGAGTACCTATTGAGTGCTAAGCACTTATTGCAAAGGGGTGAAGCTACAATGATGAGAGACAGCACTATATGCCTTTGGAAAGCTCCCAGTCTGGGAGGAGACAGGTGAGTCACCAGAAAGGTTATAAAACAGTATGGTGAGTGCTTTCATAAAGATATAAGCAAAGAACTGTTGCTTAGGAATTTTTGATCTTGTATTTTAAATCCATTTTGGGTTTTGTTTTTCATTGGACCTAATTATGATGCATGAAAAGAAAATATCCACTATCTTTATATATTAGATATTAAACCTTCAACAAATTAAGCGTGTTTTGTTACGCTAATTTCTCTGATTTTATTAGACGATATTAGATACTGAATCTTATAAACCTGTTATTTTTGAAGTGTTGCTTAGGATCTGAGATTAAAGAAACATTTATGGGTTTAGGTGTATAAAGAGATGCTATTTCTGTGTCTTTAAAATGTGTTGATTCTTATATGTGGGCATCATCTACATTTCTTTCATAAATGTTTTTATCCCCAAGGTTAAATTTGCACATTAGAATGAATAGAATTCTGATTAGAAGTGCTCTTGAAATATATGTTATTGCATAATATTTTTTCTTCTTAAAATCCAAACTAAAATTCATCTTTGTCAGAGCTATGCTCTAATAATTAACCTCCTTTTGATATACTAAACAGTATTTTCTGTTAAATAAAATAAATATAAATAAGAAAATTCTACCAGTATAATTTTCTTAGTTATAAATTCATAAAGTACCTTTGGTTCAGTCATTGCAGCCTTGATTTAGTTGCTCATGTATTATAATTAATTCTTCTTAGTTTGATCTTTGTGTCCATACTTCTGGTGTTTTGACTTTTCTTTAATGTGTAAGTTGTGTGATTTAACAGTCTTGTCTGTGGCTTCTAGGTTTTACATCATACTTACAATGACACTGAGATTTTTGTAAAAATTTGTCTCATGATTCTCCCAGTACTTTTATTGTTTTAGAAGTGGTGGTGGGATGCACATGCATTTTTAAAATGTAGACTTGGAATTTGTTAACGGGTAAATAATGACATAGAAATTTAACCTCCTTCCCTCTAGATGAATACTCAGTTGTCCTAATTTCATTTACTGAATAATTCTTTTTTCTGTTGTTTTGAAATGCTGCTTTTTTTCTTTTCCTTGTTTGTCTGTCCCTGTTTCTGTGAGCTTATTTTTAGTAGGAGAAAGACTAACATTAAACAAGAAAATGATAAGTAGAAATAAGTAGAAGTAAGTTCTATAATGAAAACAAGCAGAGTTATGTGGTGACTGGACAGCTACTTAAAATGAGTGGTTAAGACAGGCCTTTCTGAGGAGCTGACACTGACTTTGACCTGAATATCAAGGAGAGGGAATAGCTGTGCAAAAATCTGGTGAAAAAACATTTCAAGTAGAGGAAATGGCCCCAAGGTGGAAATGCTCTCCATGTGTTCCAAAGGTAGAAGGAATAATAGGAATAAGGGGAAGAGTGGTGAGAGGTAACAGTTGGAGAAGGCGGCCAAGGAGAAAGCATGTATGGTGTAGGGATTTGTCAGCCAGGCTGAAGAATTTGGACTTTAACTGTGAAGGGAAACTACTCAAGAGCAGTGACTATTTTATTTTATTTTATTTTATTTTATTTTATTTTATTTTATTTATTTATTTATTTGAGAGCGTACATGACCAGAAGTGAGGATGTGGGGGTGTGGGGAGGGGGAGAGAGAGAGAATCTTAAGCAGGTTCCACGAGGAGCCCATTGTGGGGCTCAGTCTCACAATCCTGAGATCTTGACCTGAGATGAAATCAACAGTCAGATGCATAACTGACTAAGCCGTGCAGGCACCCTCAAGAGCAGTGTTTAAAAATTAAAATTGTCTGGAATGAATTTTTCTTATTTTTCTTCTGCATGAAGAGGAAATAATAGAACATAGGTAATTTGTATGTCAAATAAATAGGTCCTTATGGAGGGCACTGGGTGTTATACAAAATGAGTCATGGAACACTACATCAAAAACTAATGATGTGATGTATGGTGACTAACATAATAAAATAAAATAAAAATAGGTCCTTATGTAATTGGGAGCTATTTCTACATACATATGACCCTATAGCAAATTTGCTTACCTTTTAAATAACTTTATAGTTAAAGAGATCAGACTTTTAGAATCATATAAGTACCAAGAGTTTAGAACTCAATAATCTATTTGCACTAAATAGTAGAGAATAATTTTGTGATGTGTTTTAAAATAATATTTTTTTCTTCCCTTAAAATGTTTGTATTAGGGAACAGACATCCTTGGAAGAGGGAGAAATTCCTTGGTTACAGTACAATGAAGTCAATGAAAGCAGCAGTGATGAGGGAAATGAGCCTGCCAATGAATTTGCACAGCCAGAAGCTTTCATGCTGGATGGTAACAATAACCTTGAGGATGACTCCAGTGTGAGTGAAGACTTGGATGTGGACTGGAGGTATGTAACACAGTGTTATTACCATGGTTAATTGTTCATTGAATAGAATTTGTTCATGATTCTAAATTTTGAAAACTGTATCTCGGATCTCTCAGAAGTGTTCTCATTTGCCCATCTGTCAGTCTTCCTCTTCAGAGCTCATTCTGGATGCCACTTCCTACATAGATTCCCTCCTACTTACTCCAGGCAGTGACCTCTTTTCCTCTTTGACCTTTGGCTCTCTTGAAGCCCACCTTATATCCTAGTTATTTATAAACTCATGGTTTGAGGTTTCCAACTTTTAAATTTAGCTATATATGCTAAATATAGCCCTTCATATAATCTTTCAAAAAAAAAAGAGAGTCCTTAATAAATCTACTTGAAGAATTTCAAAACCTGTGATTAAATCAGAAGAATCATAAGAATATAGTTATCCTTCTCTGAATGTAAAATACGGAAAATATAATTGTACCTTCCCAGAAATGCTGACAATATTCAGTTTACTTTATGCTGACAAAGAATAATGAATTTCAAATAAAAGAAGCCTATAAATTAAGTGGATTATAGAATTGTTATGTCTCATGATATAATGGTCAGAATTTAATTGTTTTGGTTTATAGTTAGATTTATCTTTCAAATGTATAGCAGACCTCTGGAAGCAGCTAGTTAACTGAGATGTAGAGAGGATATATGGTCCAACTGATCTGTTCTTGTTACTTTTTCTGGAGAAAATATGGCTTGGTACTATTTGTTTCTGTATCTACATAGATGTATTTTTAAGAATTTGTTTTGTTTTTCTAGTTAAAATTCCATTACAGAAAATTTAGAAGAATAAAGATAAGAAAAACTTACTCATATCCCCTGATAACTGCAGATTTCTGGAACTTACATTTTTGAGTTCTCCTTTGTATCTTTTCTGTCTCTTTCTGTGTGTGTAGCTACTTCTTTGTGCTTCTCCACATTGTTCCAGATATGAAACTCAGCATCTCCTTGAAATCCTCCTTACCGTTCCCTATTCTCACTTCCCAAGAGGAAAAAAGTTGTATGTGCAAAGCAGACTTTAAATTGACCATTTTGTGGAAGTAGGAAGTGGTGTTTCATCACAGCCACACAAACAGTCTGTAATTCCATCTTAAACATTGCTGGCTCCAAAACCCTTGTTCTGGTCTCCCAAACTTTTTGGAAAAGCAGTGGCTCCCCTGGTCCTGGTCTTGCTGATCTTGGTGCTCCTATCTCTTCTCTCCTCTCTCTGTCTGCCTGTTACCCTCTTTCTGAACTCCTTGTTGTGCTGCTGTCTTCTGTCTCCATTATGCAAAGTCATTCCTCATAATGCTCAGCAGATGACAGAATTGTCAATTTAGTTAGCATCATCTGTGCATGTTGGGAGGCAGTTATAGTTTAATATGAAGAAATATTTTCTTTTGCACATTTTCAAAATTTTATGAAAATAATCTTTTACAGCTCCATTATGTAGATGCTCTAGTCTATAGTTGCACTAAAATTTAATTGATCATTTCCCCATTGAAATAGTGCAGTGAACCTTTCTGCTCATATAACTTGTTCTGTACTTCAGGTTATGTCCTTAGGGCGTTTAATAGAGGTGACATTACTGAGATAAGTGGTATTTATTAAGATCTTGATATATATTTCTAAATAACTTTCAAAAAAGGTTGTACCACATAAAAATTTGAAATAATTGTGGTCTTTCTTGAATATAATTTTTAAACTTGAAAACTTTATTTTTGGTTCTAATTCATTGATGATCTCTCTGGACATGGCTGTTGTGTTAAGATTTGAAAGATGTTGCTCATTGTTCCCAAATTTGGGAAGCGTCAAAGTAGTTGTTTTTTTTTTTTAATACGGAAAGCATTTTAGCGTTGATCTTTAAGACAAAATTTTGAAGGTTACTATTTTGAATTTTCTGTAGATATGGCATCACCTCATTTTTTGCTTATGTGGTACTATATTAATTTATGCGGCAGTCGCTACAGGTTGATAAAGTAAAAATATGATTTGATTTTCAGATTAAAATAACGTCATTTTGACAGCTAAAAAGCCATGGCAAACAGCAGCAATTCTTATCTCTAAAACCAAAATTTAACATATTTTTTTTGTTGTTTCACCACAACTTTAAAAAAGTTGAAGCTTTTTGATTCTTTATTTTAGTTTAAAAGAAAACAAAAAATTCTCTATCAAAGTTTATTTGTTTTGATGATGTCACAGAAGTGTAGAATACCCGGAGAGTATTTTATAAACTAGTGTCGTGGGAGTTGATTTTGGATTTAGACAAATCCCAACTGTACCATTTATTTATTTTTTGGTAAGTACTTGACCTCTCTATTTTCCTGTAAGAAACTGGGGTTATAATTATTAACCTAATATGATTGTGGGAAATTAATTCCCTGTGGATATGACCATGAATTTTTTAAACAAGTTTGAAATTACTTCAAACGTACAGAAAAGTGGCAAAAATAATACAAAGAATTTTCATATATTCTTCACTAATATTTCCTAGATGTTAACATTTACCACATTTGTATTATCATTCTCTCTTTCCTTTGTTTTTCTATATTTATGGTATTTTTTTTCCCCACCATTTATGAGTAAGTTGCAAACAAGGTGCCTCTTTACCCGTAGTCTAGAATGAAGTCCTGAAGAACAAGAACATTTTCTTATATAAGAAAGTAAAATCGTCAAAATCAGGAAGTTAACACTGATAACAATACTATTCTCTAATCTACAGACATTATTCAAATGTCTATAGTTGTCCTACTAATGAATGCCATTAGAGAATTTTTTTCTAGTCCAACTGAGACCACTCATTGTTCTTGCTTAACATGTTTCTTTAATCACTTTTAATCTGGAACATTTCCTCAGTTTTTGTCTTTCATAACCTTGGCATTTTTGAAAAGTATAGGCCATTTATTTTGTAGAATGTCTCTTAGTTTAGATTTGATGTTATGATTAGATTCGAGTTATAGATTTTCAGCAGGAACACATAGAAATGATATTTTGTTTTTCTTAGTTCATATCAGAAGGCACATAATGCCAAATTGTCCCATTACTGGTGATTTTAATTCTGATCAATTGGTTAAGGCGTTATCTTTCAGATTTCTTCACTATACAGTTGCCATAATTTTAGACAAATAATAAGCATCTAGTGGGAAAATACTTTGAGACTATGTAAATAACCTGTTTCTTCTCAAACTATCAAACTCCCATCTACTAGTTTTAGTATCATTAGTGATTTTTTTGTCTGAAACACATTACTGTGGTGATTGCCAGATGGATGATACTAGAATTTTTAATATTAGCTGGTTATTTTGCAGTGACCAAATTTACAAGCAGATACTCTGCTTTGAATGTCTAGCTTAGTTTAGTCTAGAGAAGAAAAGAATTAGGAGATGGTTGACTCTAACCATTTGAAGTTTTGTGGACATAGTTTGTGTTGCTTCAGCAGGCAGAACTAGAGCACTTACTTCACATAAGTCAGACTTCTGACAGGGCTCTTCCACACTGGCAGGTACCATCCCAGAAAGCAGTGTCTCTTCCACATGGAGGAACTGGTTCTGTTTCTTGAATGCCTGCTCTGGTGCCATCTCTGTTCCAGGCATGTGTAGGCATCATGCATCGACTCATTTAATTTTTTTTTTTTTTTTAAAGATTTTATTTATTCATTTGAGACACACAGATACAGAGAGAGAGAGAGCATGAGCAGGGGGGAGACAGAGGGAGAGGGAGAAGCAGGCTCCCTGCTGAGCAGAAAGCCCGATGCGGGGCTCTATCCCAGGACCCTGGAATCATGACCTGAGCCGAAGGCAGACGCCTAACCATCTGAGCCACCTAGGCGCCCCTAATTTGTTTTATAGATGAAGAAACAGAGTAATGGTTAAATACATTTTTCACATTGTTTAACTATGACTCAGTTAAATGTGGAGTTAAATCCCTGTTTTATGACTCTGGGGCTCTTCCTCTTTGCACTGTATCTCACTGCTAGGTGAAGGAGTTCTAGTGTTGCAAGGGAGGTTGGATTCACTAATTTGTAGTTTAAATTTTAATTTTAAAATCTGTGGTTATATGAGAATGTTCCTTTGTACTATGTGGTGTCTGCTAATTGTTACATACTACTGAGCTTTATCTTCCTAAGAATACTTTTGTATATTTTGGCAGTAGATTTGTAATTTTAATGATGGCACAAAAGTTGACATCAAAATTGTTTTGAGCTAGTTTGTATAACCGGATGTTCCTGACTGTACTCGACTTCTCATAGGAACACAGAAGTCAACAGAAATTTGCCTTTAGTTAGACAAAATAAGCTCAGTTTTGGAGATACTGGTTTTGAGGTGGTGAGAGTTAATCGAGGTAAAGTGCCCCACAGAAAACTAAAAATGTAGGTCAAGAGCTGAAGAATGTTTGGAATTAGGTGGAGGTTTAGGAATTAACTTACAGAGAGGATAACTGAGGAAATGGACTTGAATGTAATTTCCAAGGAGGCAAGATTAGAAAGAAGAGGACTGATGAGGACATACTATGGTTTCCGAATTTTGAAGTATGTGGTTATTTCCAAGACTAGAGGAAAATGAGGAATCTATGGCTGTCTAGGGGTGGAGGAAGGAGATTAGGACCAGACTAAAACTTATTTTCTTCAAGAGGATTACAGTCCTTTAGTAAAAAAAATAATAATAATAATAAAAATGAATAGTTAAGAGCTAAATATTTTTCAATATGAATAATGATGGAGGAGGCCTACTTCTCAAGAGAATAGAAAGACTTGAGAAAATAAAATATTTTTAGGGCCTAAGTAATTAAGCAGTACAAAAGGTGAGAGAAGAAAAAGAGGCTTTGACTAATGGTAGAATTGAAATAAATGCAGTAATTGTCTTTACCAGGTTCTCATGTAAATTTGGGTTGGCACTCAAACGAACAGAAGGGGAAATATATGGGAAAGAATTAGGAGGGAAAAAGTACTACCTTTATCCCAGCCCTAAGTAATCCCCAGAGTTAGAACTAGAATCATAAGAATTTTCCTATAAATGTGTCGTGAGTATGGCAGCTTACTGGGCGAGGTAGTGGTATCCTAACTCCTTATGCTTAGTATTTCACTTTTCTGTTGTGTTCTTCCTGCCCCTCACCACACAAGATTTATATTAAAATATTTTATCATTAAAATATTTAACATTTTCTGCTTGTACTGTATTTATTGGCTTATTGGTAATTGCTAATATAATTATGTCTTCATAAAGATTTCCCAAATCATGGTTGTTGTGGGTTTTTTTTTTCCCTCAGCCTGTTTGACGGCTTTGCAGATGGACTAGGAGTTGCTGAAGCGATTTCTTATGTGGATCCTCAGTTCCTCACCTACATGGCACTGGAAGAACGCTTAGCCCAGGCTATGGAGGTATTTTAGTGACTCTCTCTGATGCCCATATATATAAGTTGGTGGGATGCAAAATTATAAAAATTAAAGGTTTTTTTAACTGCTTTTAAGAAGAGTGAATAATTTTTCATCAATAACATTTACTGAATAGTGATTGCCACTAGCATATGTATATAAATTATTCTAGACGTTCTGCCAATTTGCCTAGAATTTGCAGTATTTCCTAGTTAGTGTGGAATAGAAAATGTTTTGCTTACATTTAGAAAATGCACTTTTCCTTTATTGAATTATCTGGGTCTGTAAATCTGAGTATTTTTTATATACACACACAGGTGTATTTATGAAATGAAATTGAAGATCTCTAAGGATATATTACAAATAACTTTTCTTTTTTTTTTTGTCCTCATGGCTTCTAAATACTACCTTGCTGCTTAACGAAGTTAGACATTTTACTCCCATTATCTCCATATACATAATACTTAAATAAGTGTGGCATGAAGTTTTGTCTTGCCTTCTTTTCCTTATTTAACTAAAACACAAGTGCTTGTATTTGCCTAAGGTCAGAAGTCCAAACTTTTCATGTTTGGGAACTTCCACTGCACTAGTGGATTTCATTATTAGACGTCTTTTCTTGAAGTTATATTTCTTTTTTTTTTTTTTTTTAAGATTTTATTTATTTATTTGACAGAGAGAGACACAGCGAGAGAGGGAACACAAGCAGGGGGAGTGGGAGAGGGAGAAGCAGGCTCCCCGCAGAGCAGGGAGCCCGATGTGGGACTCGATCCCAGGACCCTGGGGTCATGACCTGAGCCGAAGGCAGACACTTAACGACTGAGCCACCCAGGTGCCCCTCTTGAAGTTATATTTCTGAAATGATTTCCAAAGTAGAAAAATAACTGAATGAGTCAAAAGTAAGAGAACAAAAATGAATGAGAAAACTTTCAGGGACATTATAACAGCATTTTATCTTGAAATTTTCTGGGTTAGAAAGTCCAGTTTAGATTCATAAATTAGACAGTAGGTAGGTAGGTAGGTAGAACGACCTATCTGTCTACACATACACACACTTAAGGTAGCTTTGCTTTGACATCACTTTTTTTACATGTGTGTAATCTTCCATGGAGAACATTGATCAGTTACATGCTTTGTTTGGTGTATCTTTTTTTTTAAAGTAACCATAGCAGGAATACTGTGTACTAGGAGAAAAGTCAGAAAGAACATCATAAGACAATACACTTAGGACTTTTCCCAGATTATTCCTTGCCTTACTAAATTCCGACACATGAAATAGTGGCACAGTGTGATAGCTTGTATCAGACATATAATACATAAAGATGAAGGATCACTAACTTCCTTGAGTTCAATTAAATTTTAAGTGACCACAATGGAATATATACATCCTAGAGTCTGGTTTCACAGTGCTTACACAGTTTTTCCCATTAGTATGCTAGTGGTTTATGATTTCCTACAGTATAGAGATATCTTTAAAAAGAAATTTTGAGAATTAAAATAGAAGTTTCATTATTTGTTACCAGTAGGAAATGTGACATTTGATTGGCTTCTAGCAGAAAGATTGGTCGGGTGGGTGGGGTATGTCATACCGGGTAAAGGCACTAGCAGAGCAGGCAAAACTTAGAGTCCCCACAGTGTTGGCTGCTGCTCTTCGGGAACCCAGTGACAGGTCATTCTGACCCATCTATCCTCCTGCATCTGACTAATGGGCTGCTAAGTGTCTCCCTTCACTACAGCTTAGCAGCTTCCTCAGATTTAGTGCTCTGCTTTATTTTATTTGAATTCAGTTGACAATCGGTACAGTTCCATCTTCTTATCACTCTCTAGAAATCTACTTTTCTGTGTCTAGTATTCAGTTATTCAATCATTTTGAAAAATGAAGCTGAAATAATTTATAATATTTAACAACGTTCTTGAAATGAAACAAAAAACTAATAAGACAAACTGTGTGCTTTTGTTTGTTTTTTTCTCAAGCAGCTTGATCTCTTTGCAGCACTGGTTGTTTTCATTTCTGTTATTTTCCTAATACCAGACTGATCTGTTTTTCCAGATAGAGGCTTTTGGTGAAAATATTGATAATAAACATTTGCCTCGTATCTTGTTTCAAATTGAATACGAACGGACAAAATATTTAAGATCTTTAACTGTTTGATACAATGATAATAAAGCTTTTTACTCCGAACCAGTTTTGAAAAAAATTCTTCCCTTTGCACATTTATGTTGACATCTAAAATTTTTTAGCATAAACCCTAAACAATATTGTTTACCGTATCATACCTCTTTGCAATAAAAACATATTCAAGAATTTAAATATAGGGGCGCCTGGGTGGCTCAGATGGTTAAGCGTCTGCCTCCAGCTCAGGTCATGATCCTGGGGTCCTGGGATCGAGCCCCACATCGGACTCCTGGCTCAGCAAGGAGCCTGCTTCTCCCTCTCCCTCTGCCTCTCTCCCTGCTCATGCTCTCTCTCTCTCTGTATTTTTGTGTCTCAAATGAATAAATAAAAATCTTAAAAAAAAAAAAGCATTTAAATATAAAAAAATTGACTTAGAGTTAAAATTGTTTGTAGCATCCAGTTAATAAAAACAAATTTATAAATGTTGATAAATATTGAAACATAAAGTAAAATTTGACCAGAAATGTATTTCTTAATGAGATGGAGACTTTTTTCCTTCCTTATTATGTTTATGAGTGAATTCTATTTATTCCTAAAATGAGATATAGCTCAACATCAGTTTTGTTTTTCATCTTTATGAATGTAAGCTTGAGAAACCTTGTGCACATAATAAATTGATGGGGATGGAAGGAGTTTATCATAGCAATGTCACTTAGTTTTTCTGAGATATTTGCCAAAATCACATCAACTTGACAGATTGTCTAGATCCTCCAATTTTTTTTGAAAGCAGATGACTGGAACCTACCTACAAAAATGTTATTCAGTCATTACTTCAGTTTGACCCCATTATTTCAGATTGTCCCTTTGATTGGGTAAGAAGTATGCTTTTATTTATAAAGTGAGGAAAAGGTTAATATAAAAAGGAATATGGTAACTGAGAACCAGCATGGTACTTTGATACACGTACATTTTTAGGCAGATCAGTTTGAGGAAAGGTTATAAAAGAAAGTTAACTGGATTGAAATTGAGTCTCTTAAGACTCTCCATGCCCATGGACCTCTGGAAAGTCTTTACACACTTACAGAGCACCTCATATACACTGGGTTATCGGCTTTAGGAAAGTAGTACATGACGTAAGAGCGTGTGCTTTTGAGTTAGATAGATTCATTTAGGCTCTGTGACCTTGCACCGTTCATTTAACCTCCTTAAGTTTCAGGTCCTTATCTACAAATTGGGAATAATAAAATTTACCTTATGGATCATTGTGACATTATGTTAAAGCACTTAGTAACATAGCTGGTGCAGTGTAAGCTCTCAATAAATGGCTGTATTGAAAGATCAGATCAGTCAAACAGGTGGTAATCATCTAGCAAATCTGGTTCAGTGATATTCAAAATCAGTATGAAATCACTTGTTATAAATCTTCATTCTTAAACTAAATTGTGTTTTATTCTTTAAAAACTAAATTTTGTACTGACAAAGATTATGCTACTTTAAACCTAAGTAGATTCCAGTTGTGCTATTTAGTCCATCTTGTTGTCTTTCTAACACTTGGACTAACTTATGAAAATATATTATACTGCCTGAGGTATAGATAGATTTTTGTATTTTTATGGATTTTCATAGCAGTGTTTTTAAATCAGTCTCTCTTACTCTTGTTGCTTATAAGTGACTCCAGATCACCTTAAGTATTTGTCAGTACCAAGCCAATAAATTATTTTTACATATGTGAAATTCCAGGTATGTATTAGCACTGCAAATGTGCAGATAATCATCAGAAAGGAATAATGAACCTATTGAGACAAACATGTATCAAAGCGTAAGTATCCTACCAAAAATGGAACTTGCTATAAATAGTATCCCCCCCCTTTTCTTTATGTGTGGTATTAGATGAATTCTTACAGTCTGTCTTGAGAAGTACACAGGGAATCAGAGGACATTCGTGATTATAGTTATATGAGAAAGAAGGGACATTTTCTGTTTCCTGATGGGAAAGTTTAAAGAATTGTTAACTATAATTGGGGGATTAGAGTAACAAGGATTTACTTAGGAATAAAGATATTTCTAAAGAATATAGAAAAAGCACATATAAGGAATTGTCACCACATGTCAGGCTCAGATCGCCTAAGAAAGAATCCCCACTCCACTCCAGGGCTAGGATTCACACTTTGATGGAGATGGCACAGCTGTGGCTTGCTGAGTGGCAGAGAAGTCACTGTAGTGCTGCACTGGCAGAACTTGCTGGAAATCAGCCCTGGGGTGCTGCCGGGGAAAGTTATTTATAGGGAGATGTCTAACTGGAAGCACTGTGCTGCAGAATTGTCCAGGGTGGATGCTGGGGAAGCTACTGGCCACTGAGCGCTGCTGGCAGCATGCATTACAAGAGCTAGATGCTGGAGAAGCTGTGGGTATTGCAGAAATCTGCTGCTGGAGAAAACCACGCATGCCATGGAAGCCTATGTCAAGCAGGCACACTGGGATGAGAAGCAAAGCCGTTTTCCTTCTGCAGTGTCTCTGCAGCGTCTTCGATGAACAAAGTTTAATTAATGCTGTGACAGCTATCAGAGGAAAATACTTAAATAGCCCAAATCCATTTTCACAGAGCTGGCAAAAACAGTGAATTTGGATTTGAGGAGCAGTAATTGATAACTGGAGAACCATATACACCTGTATATGGGAACTGGATCCAATATACACCTTTCTACACACATTTGAACTCCCTTCAACAGCAATGCGACTATTCCACCTAATGAGATATAGCTAGCTATTCTTAAAATGAAGTTTTCACCCTTTCTCAAGAATGAGCAGATGAACAGACTCCCAAGGGTCATTATATCCATCACTAAATATTAATTACTCTACAAATTCAGTCAGGCACACTGAATATTCTCTTACATAAAGATTAAATTGTAAAGTTAACTGCTATATGAAATAAAAATGGGAAGGAGAGAGAAAAAGAAAATGGTTAGCAGATACAAGTAAACACATAACAAGCAGATAGAAAATATGCAAAACCTCCCAGTCCTTGTTTTTATATTTGGTCACAGGCTATAATTGATAGCTGTGGTTTCCTTCTTCGGGAACCCATTCCATGTTTTCTGTGCCTTCGGCAAGAATCTCAGCTGGTTAGGATTCTTTACTTGGTGGAGTGACCCGAACCTACATTCCTGAAGAGTATGTGTTCTCAATCATCCTGCCCTTTTTTTTTGGATGTTGTCATTTTCTGATAACTTCACTGTTGGGCATAGATGTAATACGAGATGTACACTCCAAGCGAGATTATCACAGGATTCTCAAGTTGAGGAAAGCTGGTCTGTGGAGGGTACATAGAAGCACTACTGAAAAAAGGAGGCTCTGAGTGACTTGGGTATTCAAAATAGTCTGTTTCCTCTGAGTCCAACCAGATGTTCCCATTTTAAGTATCAGAATCCTGATTGAACCAATCAGTGACACAACTTTTGAGAAACTTGACAAGACAGAATTAAACTCTCCTTTTCATTTAGCAGTTCACACAATTATATTTTGTGTTTGATTTTCAGAGATAAGATGTTCTAGGGCTATCATGGAAACTGGTTCTTATACAGTACCTGGCTCTGAGAGTTAATGGGCCCGGGTTTGTCTTTTTACCTTCGGATGTGAGCCTGGGCACTCTAAAGGATCCCATCCCACATTAGATTTTATAGTCGTCATTATTGCCATAAGATCAAGTGCAGCAGGCTCCTGGGCTCCCAAGACACATGTATTAGTTTGCACTTCATTGCAATGGATCACAGTGGTAGTTTGATTGTGATTAATGTGATTATTTGTAATCAGGCTTTGGATTGATAACATTCCATTCCTGTTGGCCAGGAGCAGGAATAGCAGCTTTACGGAATAATCTTAGGACTGAGGTAGAGCACACACACCCCACCCCAGCCTCCGCCCTGGGCTGAGATCCAGACTGTTGGGGAGGGCACAGCCATGGCTCTTGGAGAAGTGCTTGTGCGACTCTGCTGGCAGAACTTGCTGGAAATCTGCCCTCTGGAGTGCTAGAGAAACTTCATAGGGAGGTGACTAACTGGAAGCACACCGTTGCAAAGCCACCCAAGATAGGTGCCAGGGGAAGCTGCTGGCTACCTTACACTGCATTGGTCAGGCTCTGGAGAAATGGCATGTGCTTTTGGAGCCAGGCGCTGGAGAAGCCACTCACACTAGAGGAGCCTCGTGCTGGAGAAGTCATCTGTGATGCAGAAGCCCACGATAGGGAACCCTTAACAATGCTACTAGGGCCTGGCCAGCAAGCCCACTAGAACCAAGAAGCAAAGTCCTTCTGGGAGAGCTCTCTAGAGCCCTCTACTGACAAAACCTAAGGTCATACTGGCCAACAAGAGAAAAATATTCAAAAGGCCCAGATCTGTTTTAACAGAACAGAAATGAAAGGTGAATTTGGAGCTATGAGTCAGTAATTCCTTTTCTGGCACACCGTTTTTCTTTTTGCAGTCTCTGCAAATTCAGAGTCAAATTGGTGTTCAGTATTATTAACTATATTTACTAACTCTTATGATGAACCTTTTTTGCTTTCTCCTTTTTTAGTTCTGACTTTGCTTAGGCCTTGGCCCTAGCCTCTATTGTAAGTCATCTCAAATCCTTTTTGGAAAGACAGAATTCATTGTGCGATTATCTGGGCTAAATCCTGAAGAGTATACCAAAGGTTATGTCTGCAATCCAAGAGAGGGCAATATTAACCGTCAGGCAGAATCCTCCTCCTACATGGGAGGCCCAGTTTGCTTTTTATTGTGGTAACATACACATAATGTAAAATTTATCCCTCTAACCATTATTGAGTGTACAGTTAAGTAGCGTTAAGTACATAGTAAACAGTAACTCCCTACTCCCTCCTCTCCCCAACCCATGGCAACCACCATTCTACTTTACGTCTCTGAGTTTTACTACTTTAGGTACCTCATTTAAGTGGAATCATACTGTATTTATCCTTCTGTGACGAGTTCATTTCACTTAGCGTATGCCTTAGAGGTTCATCTGTATTGTGGCATGTGTCAGAATTTCCTTTTGAAAGCTGAATAATATTTCATTGTATGTATATACCACATTTTTCTCAGCTTTATTGAGGTATAAGTGACATATAACATTGTGTAAGTTTAAGGTATACAGAGTGTTGGTTTGATACACTTACATAGAGCAAAATGATTATCACTTTAGGGTTAACACCTCCATCACCTCACATAATTTCCATTTCTTGTGGTAAGAACATTTATGACTTTTACTCTCAGAAACTTTCAGGTATATAATACAGTATTGTTAATTATATCATCATGTTATACATTAGATCCCCAGAATTTATTCATCTTATAACTGGAAGTGTGTACCCTTTGGCCACCATCTCCCCGCTTCCCCTATTCCTCACCATTCTGCTCTCTTTTTCTGTGAGTTCAGGTTTTTCAGATTCCACATGTAAGTTATATGATACGGTACTTACGTTCTCTGACTTACTTCACTTAGGATTTTTTTTTTCCTTTCTTATGGCTGAATAATATTCCAGTGTGTATATATAGGTACCTCATCTTTATCCATTCATCTGTTGATGGACACTTAGATTGTTTATCTTGGCTATTGTGAATAATACTGCAGTGAACATAAGAGTGCAGATACCTCTTCAAGATTCTGATTTCATTTTCTTTAGGTATATACTCAGAAGTGAAATTGTTGGATCATATGGTAGTCCTATTAACTTTTGGAGGAACTTTTATACTGTTGTCTGTACCAGTTTACATTCCCACCAACAGTCCCCAAGGGGTTCCCTTATCTCCACATCTTTGCCAACACTTGGCTATTTCTTCTCTTTTTGGTGATAGCCATTGTAACAGTTGTGAAGTGATACCTCATTGTGATTTTGATTTGCATTTCTTTGATGATTAGTGATGTTGAGCATCTTTTCATGTACTTATTCATTTGTATGTCTTCTTTGGGAAAGTGTTCATTTCCTCTACCCATTTTTAAATTTTTTTTTTTTTTACTGAGTTGTATGAGTTCCTTATATGTTTCAGATATCAACGCCTTATCAGATATATGATTTGCAAATATTTTCCTCCACTCTAGTTTAGCTTTTCATTTTGTTAATGGTTTCTTTTGTCATGCAGAGCTTTTTAATTTAATGTAGTCCACTTATTTTTGTTATTGTTGCTGTGCTTTTGTTGTCATACCCAAAAAATCATTGGCAAGCTCAGTGTCAAGCACCAGTGTTTTCTTCTAGAAATTTTATGGTTTCAGATCTTATGTTCCTAAGTCCTTAATCCATTTGGAGTTAATTTTTGTGAGTGGTGTTAAGGTAGAGGTCCAGTTTCATGCATGCAATTATCCTTCTGCATGTGATTATCCGGTTTTTCCAGTATCATTTATTGAAGACAGTATCCTTTCCCAGTGAATATTCCTGGCTCCCTTGTCAAAAATGTTAATTGTCCATATATGCCAGGATTTATTTCTGGGTTCTTGATTCTGTTCCACTGGTCTGTGTGTCTGTTTTTATGCCAGTACCATATTGTTTTTGATTACTACAGTTTTGTAGCACAGTTTGAAATCAGAAAGTGATGCCTCCAGCTTTGTTCTTTGCTTTGGCCATTCAGGGTCTTTAGTGGTTCCATACAGATTTTAGGATTTTTTTCTATTTCTGTGAAAAATGCCATTGAAATTTTGATAGGAATTGCATTAAATCTGTAGATTGCTTTGGGTAGTATGGACATTTTAATTTTTCCAGTTCCTTAATATGGAATATCTTTCCATTATATCTTCAGTCTCCTACATCTTTCAATTTTCAGTAAACAGAATCTTTCACCTTCTTGGTTAAGTTTATTCCTAAGTATTTTATTGCTTTTGATGCATTGTGATTGGAATTGTTTTCTTTATCTCTTTTTCGGATACTTCATTGTTAATGTGTAGAAACACAACTGATTCCTATATCTTGATTTTGTACCATACAGCTTCCCTGAATTTGTTGATTAGTCCTAACAGCTTTTTGGTGGAGTCCTTAGGATTTTCTGTATAAAAGATGACATCTGCAGACAAATACACCTTTCCAATTTGGATGCTTTTTATTCCTTTTCTTCTTGCCTGATTGCTCTGGCTAGGACTTTCGGTACTGTGTTGAATAGGAGTGGTGAGAGTGGGCGTTCTTGATCTTAAAAGCTTTCAGCCTCTCACTGTTGCTTATGATATTAGCTCTGGTCTTGTCATATATGGGTACTTAATTATGTTGAGGTACATTTCTTCTATACCTAATTTGTTGAGAGCTTTTATCATGAAAGAAGGATGTTTTGTCAAATGTTTTTTTCTGTATATATTAAGATGATCATATTTTTATCTCTTATTCTATAAATGTGGTATATCACATTTATTGATTTGCATATGTTGCAGCCATTCTTGCATCCAGGGATAAATCCCACTTAATTGTGGTGTATGATCCTTTTCATGTGCTGTTGAGTTCAGCTTGCTAGTATTTAGTTGAGGATTTTTACATCTATGTTCATCAGGGTTATTGGGCTGTAATTTTCTTTCTTATGTCCTAATCTGACTTTGGCATCAAGATAATGCTGGCTTCAAAAAATGAGTTTGAGACCTTGGAAAGGATTGGCTTTAATTCTTTAAATGTTTGATAGGATTTTCCAGGGAAACCATCTGATCCTGGGTTGGGAAATTTTTGAGTACTGATTGAATAGTCTTACTTATGTTAGTCTGTTCAGATTTTCTATTTCTTCTTGATGTCAGCATGTTGTGTATGTTTCTAGGAGTCTATCCATTTCTTGTGGGTTATCCAATCTGTTGGTGTATAATTATTCATGGTAGTCTCCTATGATCCTTTATTTTTGTAGTGTCAGTTGTAACCTCTCTTCTTTCATTTCTCATTTTATTTCAGTCTTTTCTTCTTTTTTAGTCTAACTAAAAGATTTATCATTTTGGTGTTTTTTTTTTTTTCCAAAAAACCAGCTCTTAGTTTTGATATTTTATATTATTTTTCTGATTTCTATTTCATTTATTTCTGCTCTAGTATTTGTTATTTCTTTCTGCCAACTTTTGACTTTGTTTTTCTCCTTTTCCATTTCCTTAAAGTGTAAAGTTAGGTTGTTTATTTGAGATCTTTTTTTTTTTAATGTAGGCATTTATTACTATAAACTTCCCTCTCAGAACTGCTTTTGCTTCATCCTATACGTTTTGACATGTTTCCATTTGCTTTTGTTTCAAGATATTTTTTTATTTCTTCTTTTACCCATTGGTTGTTCAGGAGTGTGTTGTTTAATTTTCACATATTTATAAATTTTCCCATTTTCTTTCTATTGTTGATTTTTTTGTTTCTTGCCATTTTGGTCAGAAAGAGAGTTGGTATGATTCCAGTCTTCTTAAATTTGCTAAGACTTGTTTTGTAACCTGTCATATGATCTATCCTAGAGAATATTTTGTGTGCACTGGAGTAGAATGTGTAGTCTGTTGCTATTATATGGAATTTTCTGTATATTCTTAGATCTGTTTTATCTAAAGTATACTTCAGGTCTGATGTTTTCTTTTTCATTTTCTATCTGGGTGATCCATTCTTTAAAGTGAGGTATTAAAGTCCCCTACTATTATTTATTGTTGTATAATCTCACTTCAGATCTGCTTTTATTTGCTTAATATACTTAGGTTCTCTAATGTTGGGTGCATGTTTATTTGTCATTACTATATCCTCTTGATGAATTGACCCTTTATCATTAAAAAATAACCTTCTTTGTCACTTGTTACCACTTTTGGTCTGAAGTCTATTTTTTCTGATACAAGTGTAGCTATCCCTGCTCTCTTTGGTTTCCATTTGCATGGAATTTCTTTTTCCATCCCTTTACTTTGAGCCTGTGTGTCCTTAAAGCTGAAGTGGGTCTCTTGTAGGCAGCATATAGTTGGGTCTTGCTTTTTCAGTCCAGCCAGCCACTCTCTGCCTTTTGCCTAGAGAATTTGGTACATTTACATTTACAATAATTATTGATAAGTAAGGACTTAACTAATACCATCTTATTAATTGTTGTCTAGCTGTTTTGTAGTTCTCTTTTTCCTTTCTCCCTCTCTTGCTGCCTTCTTTTGTGACTCGATTTTCCATAGTGGTATTGTTTGATTTCCTTCTCTTTATCGTTTGTGAATCTAACATAGATTTGTGCTTTGTGGTTACAGTGAGGCTTGCATAAAATATCTTAACACTGTATTTTATACTGATAACAACTAATATTACATACAAAAACTCTATTCTTATTCCTCCCTTTTATATTTTTGTTGTTACAGTTTACCTCTTTTTATATTGTA
Organism: Neomonachus schauinslandi; assembly: GCF_002201575.2. Taxonomy (NCBI): domain Eukaryota; kingdom Metazoa; phylum Chordata; class Mammalia; order Carnivora; family Phocidae; genus Neomonachus; species Neomonachus schauinslandi. Next base: position 82,577,424 of record NC_058409.1, on the reverse strand, counting down.
TATCATTAACAAGTTATTGTAGCTATAGTGATAACTCTTGTCCTTTAACCTTTATACTAGTATAAAGCAGTTGACACATTACCACATTATAGTGTCATAATACGCTGAATTTGACTATATACTTTACCAACCACATTTTGTTTATCCATTCATCTGTTGATGGGTATTTGGGTTTCTCCCTTTCAGGTCCCATGAATACAAGTCCCACCTATAGTTCTAATTTAATTGTAGCCGGAAGGGCTAATCAAGCCACAAAAGGATTATACTAGGCGGTCATATGATTTGTTGTTCCTTTCATCCTTGTTAGAATAGTAGCTTTATATAGACATTGAACCCCTAATAAAGTTCACATCCCAGATAACCTAGTAATATTAGTGAACTAGTCATGTGGGTTTGCTGATTCTGTGCCAGTGATAGATATAGCCATTCAGGAATACATTATTTGCTTCTATGCCTTTAACATCATCTGGTAACCTTATCTTTCAAAGGTTGAGCCTGTCCAAAAGTGTTTACTTTCTTTCATGTTATTGATTGCACACAGGAACTCCTAAGTTGGAAGAGGTAACCACTCTTCTGAAGATACAAAATTGGTGGGCAAGTAGACGATTATTGAGACAAGATAGATTTTTGTTGTTCTTGTGAAAAGTTTGGTGCTTTTTTTGGTGTGTTTTTTGATGTTTTGGTGTGATGGTGGTTCCTTTTGGGAGGAGACAAAAAGGACAGGGGACTGAAGCAGAAGAGAATAGTGATGCATATAATTTTGAAAGATACCTTAAAAAATAGGTTTTTTTTAGTTTTAAAGTGTTTTCTAACAAGGAACTGTGACTTCTTTTTCAGACTGCACTGGCACATTTAGAGTCTCTTGCAGTGGATGTTGAGGTGGCCAATCCACCAGCCAGTAAGGAAAGCATTGATGGTCTTCCAGAGACCCTTGTTCTTGAAGACCACACTGGTAAGGGCAAAGTTGATCTCTAATGTCAAATGATGCATTGCATGTGTAAGTATATTATCAGTGCACCTGAAAGATAAAATACTGACTGTTAGAAACTTTCATTAGTTTTTCTATGAAACCAAATTCTGACAAACTTTCACCTAGTAGAAGAATATTTTTAACTTATTAAGTCATGGGCTGGAACAAATGTGCCCCAGCCAACTTTTCTACAAAAGCAATATTTATTAAATTCTGAACTGTCATATATTACAGAAACATGTTTGGCAATTACTTTTTCAAAGATTGGTTCTTCTATCATAAGTATCATCTGTGAGTTAATATGTTGATTTTCAGTTTTACTAAAATTGAACTCTGTGGGATTGATCAGATTATTTTTTGTTTTCAGCAATTGGTCAGGAGCAGTGCTGTCCAATCTGTTGCAGTGAGTATATTAAGGATGATATAGCAACAGAGCTTCCCTGTCACCATTTCTTTCACAAACCTTGTGTCTCAATTTGGCTACAGAAGGTGAGTTTTATTTTTACTTTTTGAAGTTAAATATTTTAATAGTTCTCCTGAAAGTTAATGATGATAGTATCTTTTAAGCCTATTTTATTTAGCTACATACTTGCAGTACTTTTTAATTAAGTGTTAAAAATTGATTACGTCTTAGTGATTACAGATTAATGATAATATGAAACTATTTTACTAACATTTCTCAAAAATAAGATAGACAACACTAATTGCTTGACATTTAATTAGTTTTGGAAATGATTCAGTATCAAAAAATCATTTTAGGATAAAGCTAATTAGATCTTTAATCATATCCCTGAAATGTGTTTTCAAAAATATCATAAGCAAAAAAAAAAAAGCCTTTGGCACTACTCAAAGTACTGTAATAATATACAGATATTCTGCTAATACAAATCATTGTCTTTGAAAATGTATATGAGAAATATGGAATAATCTACCAGGTACCTCCTATTCCAGCTGTATATATTCTCCCTAAATATTTCCCCAGTAATTTTTAACTACATTTGAATTACTTGAGAACAAAAGAGTCTTACTTAAATCCTCTCTGTGAACTCTGTTTTTACATAAAGTATGTTTACAGGCAGTAAGGTAGAAATTCCCAAATCACTTTCACAGCTTATTTACTTAGGGATATAACGCCCTCTCTTCCCTACAGCCACTCTCTTCCTTTTCCCCTTCTTTGTCCCTCCCCTTCTTCCTCCTTTCCTTTCTTTCCTTTCTCTTTCTTTGCTGTTTGCTACCCTTCTACTGCCACTTCATGGTTGTCAAAGTTCTACTTAAGATTTGTAAAATCCAATGCAGAAATGTTCACCATTCCATTATAAAATCTGAAGTTTCTCTCGGCTTTCAAGGCCTTCTGCGATCTAGCCCCCAGCCTGTCTGTTTACATTTACTCCTCTGTACATTTGTTTATGTTTGCTTAGCTGGTGTAGTTTTCCCCCTGTACCATCTGTAAGATTAGATGATCTAGGTAGGGCCAGCTTAAATTCCACCTTTTTTGTCCTTCATATCCCCTTTATTTAAATTCTCAGGGTAGTATCTAAGCCTGAAGAAGGATCTAAATGTTCCTGCTATGTGTCAGGCACTGGTAGATGACCTGTGTATTTTCTCATTTAATTCTCACAATAACTCTGGGACATACTGGGACATATCCTTATTCCCATTTTCCAATGACTTTTACTCATCCAAGGCTGCACAGCTGGTATGGGGTTGATGGAGACCACATTCATCTGATTCTAAAATGTTGTTCAGGCCCAGTCCGTATGACAGGTGCACAATAAATGCTTGCTAAATTAAATTCTCGAATTGTAAACATTATATATGTTGTACAGCTTTGAATTGTCATTGACTTGGCTATAACCCCAAGTAATAATCTCCTCGTCTCTTCCCTGTCAAGAAAAAGCCTTTCCTCTGGGGAAAAAATCCCCAAGATACGAATCTTTGTTTAACAGCATGATTTCTATCAGGGCTGTCTCTTTGGGGGAGAAAACATATTCTCGAGGGGATAATCTATCACCGGATGACACATCTCTATCATCTTTGGTCCAAAGATATACTCACAGTATGACTGCTTTCCTTGTCCCATCTTCCCTCCTAGCTCTACAGTTGATTTCTTTCATCATTTAGAAGGCACTTAACTCTCCATATCTTTTTGAAAAGGATGGCTAATAAAGAAGGTCTGAGGCCCATCTGTTTTGACATACACTGGAGGCTTCGGTATATGTAAGGGAAGTCCGTCCTAGGGGATGATTTGGTGTTACAAATATGTGAATTAATTAGGTCTGTGGTTTCTCTAATGTAGGCATCATGGAGTAAATAATAAAGCTAATTCAGTTCAGGTGAGGACATGCACTGTGACTCCTTGCTCACATTCCACCATAGCACCGGTGCTGAGCAAGGAGTGTAGTAGACTCTCTGTTAATCCTGAATGAAAGATGACTGACCTGAAAGGTACAAACACGATTAGGAGACGCTATTCACCCTCAAAGAAATTAGAATCTGATTGGGATAAAGAGGAAATAGCATCACAGTTTTGTCTCTCTGGATTGGGTGGGTTTGAAGTTGATTGATTTGTTTTGTTAAGTTTTTTGATTTGTTTTTAGGATACCGATACTGGTTTTTTTTCTTTGCTAAGATATTATGTGGCAGTTAGGACCCTTCCTTTGGCTCTGACCTTGTTTTCCTCCCCCTCCAGTCGGGAACATGCCCCGTGTGCCGCCGCCACTTCCCACCTGCTGTCATCGAGGCATCGGCAGCTGCGTCCTCCGAGCCTGACCAGGAGGCCCCCCCTTCTGGCGACAGCTCTGCGGAAGGCCCCTAAACCTTAACCCTTGAATGAGATCACTCTGTCAAAGTCAATCTGCAAATTCCTTCTCAATCTGATGTGCAAATAATTATATATAAATAAATTTAAAATGCTATATATAGTCTATGCCATAGTTTAGAAAGAAGAATATTAACCTTTCTAAACTAAATTTAGGTTCGCAAAAAGTACTAAACATTTTCAAGCTGAATGTTGAAGCAGTGCATCCATTTTCTTTTGTTGAATATGTTGGTATTGTAAAGTCAAGCTTACCAAATTAACTCTCTCCAGAAGAAATAATCATATATGTGGCACATATTATTGGTTTTGTCCGAAGTACTGCCACTAAGTGATTATAATTAAGCTCTCCTATTTGCATCAAATGTGAAGACTGTGATCACAACAGTAGTAAAATTTGGTTTCATTGGAAATAAAAAGAATTCTAAAACATGCTTTTTTCATTGGTTGCTTTGCTTTTGCTACATCAGAACCTCTTGGTTCATAATACTGAGTGGTTTCTTTAGGAGGGTGTCTACTCTTCCATCTTTGTTTAAAATTAGGACTTTTTAGAATGCCAAACCAAGGCCAAAATTTTGGCTTAAACATCGCAAAATTTTAAAATCTTGAACGTAATCCCCTTGGAATGGGTAGACAGTAAAATTTTTTTTTTTCCTTTTTCTAAATGGTGGATGTGCTTAAAGTAAGGTTAGCAAAGCATGAGTGTTTTACTATGGTTGGTCCTTCCGGTAAGGTTAGTAAAGCTTATGAACAATCTAGTGTGCTCAGTGTTTGATATGATGAGATGAATTAGATGGCCTTATGAAATCCTTTCTCCCTTTCTGCCTGGTTACAGTTATACTTGAGAATATTCATGGCACATTTGTTAAATAAATACTGGTTTTTTAGTTTATAAATTTATAAATATGTTTATAAATTTATAAATATTAGATACAGTTTGTTTAAAGTAATTTTGGTTCCGAAATATTTTGGAAAGTCTGAAAACATGCATCAAAGTGTTTAAACATTCATTCTGTTGCATCCCAAGAGGAAATCTGATCCTTAAAAAACTGGAGGGTTAATTGTACCAACCTGTATAAAGCATAAAATTGATGGGGTATAGGACAGATTTGGCCATGTCTTTTTACAACATATCTAAACCTTACTGTGTTGTAATTTATTCCTTTAAAGTATTCCTGAACAATGATTATTCACAATACATTTTCAGCATTTGTTTCTTTACGCTAATTTATTTTGATAAAATTATTCACCTGGAAATAAATAATAAAAATGGGTTGTTTCGAATTAAACTAAACTAAACCCTGGGTGAAAAGGGAGTAGATTATATGATCACCTAGTGACTATGAGCAGGACTGAACATGTAACATGGTTCCTTTCTCTAAAAGGGAAAAGAAGACCCTGACCCCAGATTTACCCTCTAATAAAACAGTTCTGTTCAGACTCTCCTATAAAAGTGAAGAAATGAGCTTTCCTTAGTTGTTTTTATGGGAAATTTGGCCTTTAGGGTCATCCATAATTATATAACCCCAAAATAAGATTGCACAGCTTTCCATTTAGGTGATTACACCCAGTAGGCAAATATGTACAAAGATGGACATAATATTTAACTTCCAGATGTGATTTGCTATCAGTACCGAGAATGATAGCTGTTAGAATACCACATTTGAGCAAGCAAAATTGTAAAGCACGTAGTGAGTGTACATCCATCTGAGTAGTACATTGATTATTTAGTTTGGACACGTAAAAGGAAAATTTATATGGCTTCCCAAATGCAAAATTACATTTTATTTGTGTAATTTCTCTGAGTATTTATATTCCATCTCTTTTCTCCATTCTTAAATGGATTTTCACTGTTGGCACATTTGAGGCTTAAATATAAGGAACATAACACTTGCATTCTAATTTTTGCATATATTGTAAATGTGTGTCTGGTATTTACAGCAAAATACTGTGTATCCTTTTATGGGTAAAACAAAACTGAACATTGCATGCATGTAATGTGGTGACTTTGTAATTTAGGGGTTCTTTGGGGCTTCTGTGACTTTGGAAATGCTTACATTCAGGCCTTAATGTTGCATTAGCTAGCATGTTTTCCTTCTGATGTATATAGTCACTGTTGTATAAACTAATCTTTGCTTGTTTTCTACTCTGTGATCTTTCCATACCATATTTCATTGATGATCAGTTAGTGTCAAGGAGTCAAATCAGATTAAAATTAATTCTCATGTGTATATTGTGGAACTTTGTGACTAGTGTGATTTTTTATTTTTTTCTTTTCTTTTTCTTGTTTCTTTTTTGTTGTTTGTTTCCTTTAAGTAATACTGATCAGTTGTGATGCGTACTGGTTAAACTGACATTGCTACAGATTGCTCTGTAGTAAGCCACAAATTATATTTAGGCAGTATTAAGGGCCATCAGTTCTCTTCTCCTAGTAGCAGCTGTCCCAAAGAAAATATTTCTTATTTGCCTGTTAAGATTTAGCTATTATCTGCCAGTTGTTAAGAGGTTTTGGTTCCAAACTCAGCCAGTAGTGTTGAGAGCTGAACTTAAGATAGCAGTTGTACTTTTTGCTTTCCATCTGTTTCTATCCTTCATTCTTGGCTCCCTACTATCTATAAACAGCTGCTATGAAGGAGAAAAGTTGAGTAAGAGTTGGCTTAAAAAAAATTTTTTTTAAGAAAATTCAAATTTTAGGATTTTCATGGTAACAAGTTGATACAAGCAAAGGTAGAAAAGTTCAGATACCAAAATATTGTTTGATCCTCTGAAATACTGTTTGATCCTTTTGAAAAAGTTAAGAATATATGAAGGTAAATTAGGAATAAGTATAAATATTGATAAAAATATTGTTTCTCTTATTTCTCTATGTTAAGTGACTTGACTTAATTTTATTTTTTTTAAACATTTTCTTTTCCTTGTAATATGAATGCTGATATTTAAAGGTAGATCCATGTGGTTTTCTATTGTTTCTCTTAATTGTTTATCTCTGAGCTAACTAACTCTTAAGATTATTTGTGATTTGGATTTATATATAAGCTGTTAAATATATATGAACTGTTAAAATGGAATGCAAGTTTTCAAAAGCCCAGGTCTAAATGTATTGATTGGTTTATTGTTCAACAACCCCAGTCCATCATTTTCCGTGTAAATCATAAACAATAAACAGGATGTACTCAGTGGTCATTTCTAATATTTAATTGTGCAGTCACATCACTTCTATAATTTAAACCCCTAGAGGATTTAGCATCAATGGCAAAGAACACAGCTATTAAAAAAGCCTGGAATAGGCTCCTGGGCACATGATTTCATAGTCCTTGAACTGTGACCCAGGAAGGCCTAACAGCCCAGCTATACAGAAGTTGTTGATGGACTTCTAGAAGGGCTCTGAAGGAGTAGTCCCTGCCCTCTCCTGCCTAAATGTTCTCAGCAATCCTGTGGGTTCAGCAGAGCCTGATTTCCACACTGACTCAGGACTGCATAGTTCTGTCCTGACTCAAAGTTCTTGGACAGAGGCCCACCTCGCCTCAGTGGCTTCCTTCAGATCAGGCATAGGACTGTTACCAAATCTACCTGTTGAGGAAGATTCCTCATGACTTCCAGAGGGTTCAAAGACCTCACCCATTTCAGAAGGGTAAATTGAGTGCTGATAGATTATGCACATATTAAATTAGAAAATGCATCATTTTGTTTAGAAGCTTTAGAATGTTTAGAATTGTGATTTCCCCCTTAATAGAATAGATACGTGCTAGAAAATAGCCTTGGAGCTAGAGACAGGGTCGGCACACCTCTTCTCTAGTGCCAAATCCTTTTATAATTGTCATATGATTTTTATCCAGCCACTGCTTCCAGAGTTAGAGCCACTCAGCACTCCCACAAGGGATGGATTTCATTGTTAGAAGTGTGTCACCCACGTGTGTTTATAAATAGCACATGTGACACTAGACAGAAAGGTCCTGTCTTTTTTTTTTTTTTTTAAAGATTTTATTTATTTATTTGACAGAGAAAGACACAGCGAGAGAGGGAACACAAACAGGGAGTGGGAGAGGGAGAAGCAGACTCCCTGCCGAGCAGGGAGCCCGATGCGGGACTCCATCCAGGGACTCCAGGATCATGACCTGAGCCGAAGGCAGTCGCCTAACCAACTGAGCCACCCAGGCGCCCGGTCCTGTCTCTTCTGTATAGTCACCTCTTCATACCTTCCCTCAGACTTCACATTTTTCTCAGTTCTCACATGATGTCCATTCCAGACCAACCTGGCATTGGCCCTTTGATTCCCTCTCTTAAAATACATTGTTCAGCACTAAACAGAGTTCTTCGGTAGTCTGACAAGAGCAGGGTCCAGAGGCTTTATTGCCAGCTTCAGAGTGATTCTCATGACTGTTACGATTGGAATATGTTGATGTTATCTGTTACCATCACCATTAGGGAAGCATATCACACTGTTGTCTCTTGCTGAACTTTACAGGCATTGCTGGCAAGCCAAATCCATTCCTAAAATTACTTAGACAATTTCTCCGTAACCTCATTGAAGCACTGCATTCATCCTTATTCGATTTTACTTTTAAAGGTCCTCACGAGTTCTGATTCTTTCTCTTGGCCTTGTGTCCATTTCAGTTTTGATGAAGCATGCCTGTAGTAGTTAGTGGCTTTGTTCAAGTTTATGATAAATATTGAACAGAACAAGATGAAAGGCAGACCCTCGTGGGAATGCCACTGGAGGCTGTGCTCCCGGTGACTTTGATCCATTAATCAGTACTTCAGGGACAGCCGTAGAAGCAACTGCCAATCACTTATGTGCTCATGGTTCTTCATCTCTCCTAAAAGGACACTGTAAGAAATTTTGTCATGTTTGACAGACAAGCAGATTGCACTGTCTATGGAAGTAGCCTAATCTGCTAATATATTAAATCAAGAAAGGAAATGAAGTTAGCTGGAAATGCCTTATTCTTAGTGAAACCACACTTACCTCCTTTTCCAACTGCTCGCATGCCATCTGTTTATTAATCGGCCCTAGATTTTGGTAAGTGATAAATGTCAAGCTCATTTTTATAATTTTTAGAATCTACTATTTTTCCTCTCAAAAATTGCGGTATCTGATGTAACGTGACCTTGACAAGTCACTTAATTGTTCTGCTTGTTTTCTCTATAAAGTAATGAATCAGAATTACAGGTTCAGTACTACTGTTTGTGCATGGGAAAAGGTTTGAAAAAAATGTTCTTTGTTGATATGCACAGTTATGGGGAAATATGGTTGCTTTCCATCATTGTTTGGATTTTGGCACTACCTTTGAGGATTGATGAACATTTCAGATGAAAATCATAAAAGCATCTTAATCACCTCTCAGAAGTTGAAAGATTTTGACGGGAACTTTATTAAAATAAATAAAATTTAACCAATAATAATTTTACTAAAAGGCTGCATGCCTGGATATAGTCCATTTTGTATTTTTAGTTTATAATCAATATACAGTTTTTACAGGGAAAATTGGAAGGAGGTCTTTATCTTTTTAGAAAGATACCCCCTCTTAGCCATTTACTGCAGTAAGAGAAATTCTGCAAGCCACTATGATTTCTTTTGATTATAACACAGCATCTCTTCTTACTAATATTCATTGAAAAAAATGCATTTTTATTTATTTATACTTTTTATTTATTTGACAGAGCACGAGCGAGGTGCAGGGGCGAGGGGAAAGGGGAGAGGGAGAAGCAGACTTCCAGCTGAGTAGAGAGCCCCAGGTGGGGGCTCTGTCCCAGGACCCCAGGATCATGACCTGAGCCAAAGGCAGACGCTTAACCAACTGAGCCACCCAGGGTCAGAAAAAAAAATGCATTTTTATATTATAAGAATAGTTTGTTTATGAAATGCTAGACATTGTGTTAGGCTTTCTGTTTTAATCTTCCTAATGAATTTGCAGGGTAGGTTGTTTTTTTCCAACCTTACAAATTAAAAAATTGAGTCCTGGTTCTTAAGAGCTCAAGGGTTCTTATTCATGCCACCTTCCTGGATAGGAGCAGCCTATTTGATCATTGTTAATATTTAAATAACTTGTTTGGGATGCAGTCTGCATTTTAAAAATGAGGAAAAGAAACGGGGCCGGGGGTGGGGGGCTGTTCAAAATTCTGAAAAAATATTTTGTTTTTCCTTGCCATATTATTTTGCTAAATTGTTACAGAGACATTATTGCCTTAAGTTATGTACTGCTGACCAAAGTTCTAATGGTTCGTAAAGTTTCTTAGTCACCATTAAAATCTGATGAAGGGCGCCTGGGTGGCTCAGTCTGTTAATTGCCTTCAACTCAGATCATGATCTCAGGGTCCTGGGATCAAGCCCTGCATCAGGCTTCCTGCTCATTGGGGAGCCTGCTTCTCCCTCTCCCTTTGCTGCTTGTGCCCTCTCTCTCTCTCTCTCTTAAATAAATAAAATCTTTTTTAAAATAAAAAAGAATAAAAAAGATATGATGAGCACCTCCTCTAACTGCCTTGGGATAATTTGGGATCCTTAAATTACTCTGCCGAGAGTGGCCTAAGATGTATGTCATGCTCTTGTCTCTTCAGCCAGTAAGTCCTCACTAATGTAGACACCTGTCTGCAAGTGACTCAGCCCCACCTTTTCCAAAAGTCTCTGGATTTCTTCCTTAAGAAGTAGTGGGCGTTTCCTCTCCCACTCCCGCTGCTTGTGTTCCCTCTCTCGCTGTATCTCTCTCTGTCAAATAAATAAAATCTAAAGAAAAAAAAAAGTAGTGGGCGTTTGCCCTCAACAATTGTAATCACACCAAAGAGTAGAGAACCTTACCCCCAAATTGTTTTCATCAGTAGGAATAGACATTTGACAGAGGGTTTCCTTTTGATTTCAATCCTTAAATGCTATTTTAAATTCTTCCCAGGGTTTTAAGCTATGCCCTCATTCCATTTGTCTTCCTGGGGTTTTGTTTGGTTGTTTTGTTGTTGTTAAAAGAACCCAAGTGCTACAGCTTTACTAAGGGGCTTCATTACATACCATCATACTGACCAACCTTTGGCCTCAACAAGTAATTTTTTCTCTTGACCCGGACTAAGGATCCTTCAGCCAAGGTATTGCAGTACCCTAGGTTTGATGCCATTACAGAATGTCGGTTTTTATTTTACTTTAAATTCACATTTAAGGCAGATGAGGATAGGGATGGGGGGGTGCTTACATAATCAACCTTGCCTGGATAGCAAGCTTTAGTCTAAGATCATGGGGAATCACAGGTGAGTCCCTTGGCTACAGCCCACATCCAAATAAGTAAGTAGCACCTGAAGATGTTTAAAGTTTGTTTTTAGTAGAAATTAGTCTGCTTTTGGAAATAGTATATTAGGACATATCAGCCTGGCATCCTCCCTGAATCCGCTGATAAAATGCCTTCCACAAACCCAACAAATGAACTTTGCATATCCCAAGCTGCTGTTTAACAAACGTTTATCGCGTGCTGCTCTGGCACAACTATAAACAAGATACTCAAATTCTCTGACCTCCTGAAGTCTCCATTGTAGTGAGGAGACTCTATTAATGCCTTCCCACCTCTCCCAAGCAGCTGGAATCACTAAAGGGAAAGGGTTTCATCTTGGCCTGGGGAAATGCCTGGCTCACAGAGCTTTAAGAGCTCTTCTATGGTTATCAAAGCTAGAAGCAACCCAAACGGAGAAAGAATAACAAATGCTGAGCTCCCCAAGGTGGCTAGCTAGCCCAAGTCCCCGAAAGACTCTGTAGTATGTTGCTATGTTTGTAGGTTGAAGATCTCTTCAGAGGGATTGGCTTTGTGGCTCCCAGGACATTAGAACTTTGATCAGCAGTACATAACTTAAGGCAATAATGTCTCTCTCTAACAATTTAGCAAAATAATATGGCAAGGAAAAACAAAGTATTTTTTCAGAATTTTGAATAGCAACACTCCCCCCCGGCTGTTTCTTTTCCTCATTTTTAAAATTCATGATATCTCACAACCAGAGAAGTTAGAAAATTGATTTTCCAGAGATGGGGCTGAGCAGAATGGAGGGAAGAAGCAACACTTAAAAGTGTCTTACCTTCTTTCCTGTGATACATTTTTTTTTAAAGATTTTATTTATTTATTTGACAGAGAAAGACACAGCGAGAGAGGGAACACAAACGGGGAGTGGGAGAGGGAGAAGCAGACTCCCTGCCGAGCAGGGAGCCCAATGCGGGACTCGATCCCGGGACTCCAGGATCATGACCTGAGCCGAAGGCAGTCGCTTAACCAACTGAGCCACCCAGGCGCCCGTGATACATTTTTATTACCTTTCCCTTCAAATCCTTGTGTTCTATGGCATATACACATAAGCATCCAGTGTGTTTTTACCTGAAATTGGAACATAAAGCAGGCAGTTCTGAAGCCTTGCTTTCCTGCTAGCTGTGCTGCCCCCGGGGCACGATATCTTACACGTTGTGGTAACTGTGCTGGTGGACCAGAACTAACATACCCGGAAACGGTCTTACTCGGGGCTTGACCAGGAGTAAGCACCACTGTCAAGTTGTCAAGTTCGCTACATTGTAACTCACAACAACTGCATGCTGTTTAGGTTCTAAAGAACAGAAGAGGTACAGAAAGATGGAGGATAGTGAGTAAATCCAACATTTGTTGAGTGCATACTATATGCCAGGAACTTTCATAGGTAGTTTTATATGCTTCATCTTAGTTAATCCTAACAAAAATTCTTAGAGGTAGACTATTCTCATCTCCAAAAGGCAAAACTCAAAAGGTTCAGTAACTGCCAAGGGCCACATACATAGCTAGGAAGGAAGGGAGTCAGGATTTGACTCCAGTGCTCTGTTATATTGCCCCCTGCATAGGTAAGTGAGTTAACACTCAAGGTAAGTATAGAAAAGGTAAATTTCAGCTGCAGTACTGATAGTTCTTGCAGACTCACCTGGAAGTTCAGTAGCCCTTTTTTATAACATTGTTTCAGTGGAGATGAAAACACTACATTTGGATCAAAAAGGATTCGGAAGTTGGGAATTACCAGTATTACACAGAGAATAAGCCCAGAGAGGCTAAGGAGAGGAGCCTAAACATTAAATCGATTTATTCTCCTACCTGCAAAACATGATCTCAGCAGATGCAGACATTTATGTTACCCTCAAATCCACTATGGAGAGGATTCCGCCTCCACCATTTTTCTCTTGTCAGTCCCTGTGGCCCCCACAGTGCCAGTGACCACTATCCACATCTCCAAGCAAGATCAATGATGTGGTCAAAGGAAGGCTGTTGTATTTCTACAGACTGGTGAGGCCTAAGTAGAAAGCAAGTTGTAACTGAATCCGGGTAAATATCGAGTCCCTTCTGTTACTTACGCTAAATCCACTCTACATGGTCTTGTTCTACCCTAGTCTGTCCCTGACAGCTAATCCTTTTGGCTAATGAAAACCCATGGCCTCATCATCTCTAGTAACAGATAACCACAGGAGGCCAGGAGAGCATTGCCAAAGCAACTTGGCAGAAGGAGCTTGTCTATAGAATGCTTTGTACTTAGGATCAATGAACAGTCAACAATTAAATCACTGATACATGACCTCCCTTAAGAAGGAGGCAGTGGCTGGCCCATGATCACACAGCCAGAAAGTGTTAGAGCTAGGACTTGAATTCAGGTCTTCTGACCACTAACAGTTGTCCCACTTGGCCAAAAGCTATGCTCCTGCTTTCTTGCCCAGTGTAATCCTTTGGAAAGTCAGAGCAGCTGCTAAGGTTAGATCAGAAATAGGTTGCATTTGCCTGCTTTGTGCATAGGTCCTTAGCTGCAAGCAGACCAAGGGGGAAGATAGTGATAAATAAGCAGATCAAGACATTGACTTGTGAGTTCCTTTCTTTCTGCTTCCATTTTTGGGTCAATTTTAAGTTAGGAAAGTCTTGACGTGGGGGGGGGAGAGCGTGTGCGCAGAGCAGGAGAGCAAGAGAACTACAATGAGACAGAAAATAAACGCAAATGTCAGTGGTTCTCCAGCTTCTAGCAACTGAGAATTTCTCCACAGGTATTTGCCACATTTTCAGGGCGCAAATGTTAACCTTCTAAGGGATTTTTAAAAAGATATGTCAATATTTAAAAAAAATTTTAATATTTAAAAAAAATGAGCAATTAGAATACATAACAAACCCCTATGTAACCATCACCTATCTTTATGGCTTTAAAAATTTAAGAATTATTACTATTTTACCATATTGGCAAAAAATGCACATATGTATATTTATGTACATATAATTGTTCCTTTTCCTCAAAAAAGTGCAGCATCCTCTAGGAAAGTTGATTTCAACCTCCACACCCTGACTCGTTCTCAGAGGCCCTCCTAAAACCCTATGGGTCTCCCACAGTCAAAGGCGCTAAGTAGGCTTTGCCTAGCTCCTCACCTCTGATCAGTTGGCTGCAGGGGGTACTGTTGAATATGGCTCAGAAGAAGAGTGCCAGGACTGGGAATGTATATCCACCTGAGTTGCAGGAAGTGCGTGCGGGGTAGGGGCCTGAGAGCTGTCCCTGCTCACAGCTCTACGTCACTACTCCCCACCACCATTCTGTTCACAGTTGGATGTGCCACAGTCCTTCACCCTGGAAGCAAAAGAAGCTTCCTTACCTGCATACTTTAAGGGACTGCACTGTTGTAATGCTCTGCTCCCAAATCACTGAGAAAGTTGAGTCGCACTGTATTCGGGAAGACATCCATAATTCATGTCTTAAAAAAATTAGCTTGTCCTTCTCTGGTTGGACTCTCTCTGCAGAAAATTCTACCATTTAACCTCTGGCCTTGGTTGCTGGCCGCCACAGTTCACCACTGCAAAGTCAGCACAAGGCCTCATTGGAAACAGCATTTCTTCAGCTCTGGACTTGAAGGTTAAGTGCATTTCATCTATTCTAGACTGCAGTCCAGCCTGCTTTGGCACTCCTGACAGCTTGCTCTGCAGCAGGCCCTCTATTAAAATGAAAGTACAGGGTGAAATTTGGGGCTTTTTAAGTATGACAATACTGATTAATAATCCCTAGGAGCCCGGTGATTGCTTCATGGCCCTGAAGTAGGAAACCTGCTGGGAGAAAAAAAAAATCACAATGAAGGGAACATTTTGTCTTGTAAATTGAGTAACAGCATTCCCTAGTGAGCTGTTAATGTCAGAGATGATGTCTACAAAAGTGAGGATAAGCTTCTTTGCACCTGGGGAGAATATTTTTTCTTTTCACATTTAAGGTTGTTCTGGGTGGACTTTCTTGAAAAGAGGGAAGCTGAGGCAATATTGACTTGCTCCAAGTTATAAGTGAAGAAGAAAACCTTCAATCCTGCCTGTTACTCCAGAGGCGACAGGTACTAGTCCTTTCTTACTCTCCTGTGTCCCTCCTTTCCTTCCTCCTCTTCTTCCTTTGTTTGCTCCTTCTTTCCTCCCTCAGCCAGGTTGCCGGAGTTTAAATCCCAAGTCTGACCACGTACTAGCTGTGAGCTCGTGGGCCGCTTCCTTGACCTCCATGTGTCTGTTGCCTGCATCTATACGACGGACAGGTGGTATTTCTCTTGCAGGACTGAGTGAGTTCAGACCTGCCAAGTACTTAGAATCCCGGTAGGTACGGCAGTACCGGTGAGGTGGGAACACTTAGTCTGCACCCGCCATGTTTCCTTCCATGTGGCGGGAACCGTACTGCTGAGACACGCCTGGGCTCTCTCCACCCCTCACTTGCTTAATCTGGTTAGGATTAGGGTGAGTCGAGCTAAAGGCCCTTTCCTCCTTTGGAAGTGAGCGCTTGCCTCTGCTCTTCCAAGGGTAGCGCTCCCTCCTTTGAGGCTGGTAATGCTGTAAGGACCGCTCGGTCAGGCTAACTCCGGGCTTCACCACTAAGAGCCGCACTGCCCTCACACGTCCCGCCCCGCGCCGCGAGCAGGGGCCCCCGCTTCGGAGTCCCTTTCTCGAAACGTTCCAAGTCCCCATCCAGGGCCTGGAACTGGCCTGACAGGCAGTGACATCTGGGAGGGGTGAGTGTGGGTCCCACCCCTGTGTCTGTCTCCGGGGTGCCCTCTCCCCCTACCCCCTCCCCTGCACGTGAGCTCAAAGAGATGTTCCCAGGGCTGCCGGGACTCACACGCATGGGGTCATTCTGGGCCCCGTAGCCAGGCTCTGGTTCCAGGAAGGCGTCCTCACCAGCAACCCCCCTGCTGACTGGCAGGATGTTTCTTTTTGCAAGAATGGGCAAGATTAGGCCCAAGAATCAAGCTGATTTGGAGTACCCCTCACTCACATCAGAAGCAAAGCAAGTTCAGGTCTTGGCTTGAGCTGCATGTGTGGGCCTACCTCACCAAGGTGCCACCCGGTCTACATGACTCAAGGTGCGGGGCGCAGGTGTCCTTTGCCCTGTTCCACCCCCACTGCTAGCAGTGTGCCAACCCCCATCAAGTGGACTCTGGTGACTATGCCCATTCCCTCCAAGGACACTTGAGACCATTCCTCCACAACACCAGCAGGCCCTTTCCATTCATGCCCTCTCCTGCCTCCAACTGGGGCGATGTCATGCTCTCACAAGTTGGGTTTTTTTTTTTTTTATTAACATAATGTATTATTTGTTTCAGGGGTACAGGTCTGTGACTCATCAGTCGTACACAATTCACAGTGTTCACCATAGCACATACCCTCCCCAATGTCCATCACCCAGCCACCCCATCCCTCCCAGCCCCCTTCTCACAAGTTGGTTGTAAACCGCGCTGGATGAGGGATTGGCATTTCTTGTGCAAAGGGAACTGCTCATCACCCCTCCTCCCTGCTCATGGTGTGTGGAAGGCAGAGGTGCCATCCCCATGGAAAGAGATGACATTCTAGAAATGCAGAGACTATAGCCTAAGGAATTCAAGAGAGGATGTAGTTGGAAGACATGCTGCTCTGTTTATGCTGTAAGAGTCAGAACACTACATTTAGTGTATTTGGAAAATGCAGTTATTCATATTTTCCTGCATATTCTCAATGAGACTTACTTGTCATCATCAATGAAGCACAGTAATGACCTTTGATATAGTCCGTCATTGGATGCTGCTATTCTCAGGTGACACTTTGGGTGATGTAGTGTCCGAAGTAACGATGTAACCAGCATTAAGTAAATGGAATTAGGGAGCTGCAGAGGCAAGAAGACCTGTATTGTTTCAATACAAACAGATTCTGAAAGGCCATGACATCATGAGTAATAATGCTATTATCATTTCCTCAGTGTGGGAGAGATGAAATTAGCTAGGAACATTGCATATGACAATAAAGAACATGAACGAATGGCTCCTGGACCTGGACAGGAAGAAGTGATACCTGAAAAGTATGAAAAACCTTCACGTGCACTGACAAGACCACAAACAAGTATGTATGTCTTATCTACTCATTATTTGTTCTAAATCTTGATTGCTAAATCACAATACCTCACTTGGACCCGTGAGTTTTATAATATTTTTTATTCAAATTGTTTATATAAACAAAAGCCCAACAAAAATATTTTCCAGGGTCTTGCCCATCTTAGGGGTGGGCCTGGAGAGAAGTATTTGCCCATAGAAACAAGCCATTTCCTGCACCCTAGCCTATATCTATAACAAGGTGCTACTTTGGCCACTATCAGCCACTATTTTGTCTTGTTTCTCAGTTTGTTTAGAATTTGATCAGGGAAAAGGAGTGCTATTTATTCAGATCCTCTCAAAGTCCCCAATTGTAAACACTCAATAAAAGTTGCCTATTATCCTTTTTTAAGCATTTGGGTTGCATTTTTTTAATTGAGGTATAATTGACATATAACATTACTTTCAGGTGTATGGCATCATGATTCAGACAACATATATTTGCATATATTATGAAATGATCACCACAGTAAGCCTAGTTATTAATGTTTGTGTCCTACACAGTTACAAATTTATTTTTACTTGGGATGAGCCTCTAAAGATCTATTAGGAACTTTCAAATATGCAGTACAGTATTATTCACTATCGGTACCATGCTGTACAGTATATCTCCAGTACTTATTTATTTTTTAATTGTGAGTTTGTACTCTTTAACCTCATGTACCCGTTTTACCTATACCTCCCAAGTCCCCCTCCCCCCCCTGCCAACCACCAATCATTTCTCTATATCTCTGAGCTGGGGGTTCTTGGGTTTTGGTTTTGATTTGAGCTGTTTTAGATTTCACATGTAAGTGAGATCATACAGTTTATGTCCTTCTCTGTCTGACAAATTTCACTAGACATAATGCCCTCAAGGGTCCCTCCATGTTGTTGCAAATAGCAAGATTTCCTTCTTCTTTATGGCTGAATAGTATCCCAGTTTGTGTGTGTGTGTGTGTGTCTTTATACATCTTCTTTATCCATTCATGCATCGATGGACACTTAGGTTGCCTCCATATCTTGGCTATTGTAAATAATGCTGCAGTAAACATGGGGGTGCATATATCGTTTAGAATTAGTTTTTTCATATTCTCTAGATAAATACCCAAAAGTGGAATTGCTGGGTCATATGATAGTTCTGTTTTTAAACTTTTGAGAAAACTCCATACTGTTTTCCATAGTGGCTGCACCAATTTACATTTCCACCACCAGTAAGGGTTTCCTTTTCTCTGAATCCTTACCAGCACTTATTATTTCTTACCTTTTCGATGATAGCATTTCTTTTTTTTTTTGTATGTGATATTTTTATGTGTTTTTTTCTTTTTTTTTTAAATTTAAATTCAAGTTAGTTAACATATAGTATATTATTAGTTTCAGGGGTAGAATTTAGTGATTCATCAGTTGCATATAACACCCAGTGCTCATTACATCAAGTGCCCTCCTTAATGCCCATCACCCCATTACTGCATCCCCCCAATTACCTCCCCTCCAGCAACCCTCAGTTTATTCCCTATAGTCAACAGTCTCTTACAGTTTGCCTCTCTCTCTGTTTTTATCTTATTTTATTTTTCCTTCCCTTGCCCTATGTTAATCAGTTTTGTTTCTTAAATTCCATGAGTGAAATCACATGGTATTTCTCTGACTGACTTATTTCACGCAGCATAATACACTCTAGTTCCATCCATGTCATTGCTAGTGGCAAGATTTCATTCTTTTTGATGGCTGAGTAATATACCATATATATATATATATATATATATATATATATATATATATCACATCTTCTTTAATCATTCATCTGTCCATGGACATCTGGGCTCTCTCTATATTTTGGCAATTGTGGACATTGCTTCTATAAACATTGGGGTCTCATGTGCCCCTTTGAATCACTATTTTTGTGTCCTTTGGATAAATACCTAGTAGTGTAATTGCTGGGTTGTAGGGTAGTTCCATTTTTAACTTTCTGAGGAACCTCCATACTGTTTTCCAGAGTGGCTGCACCAGTTTGCATTCTCACTAACAGTGTAAGAGAGTTCCCCTTTCTCTGCATCATCACCAACATCTCTTGTTTCCTGAGTTGTTAATTTTAGCCATTTTAGAGGCACCTGGGTGGCTCAGTTGGTTAAGCATCTGCGTTAGCTCAGGTCATGATCCCGGGGTCCTGGGATTGAGCCCCGTGTCCCTCTCCCTCTGCTGCTCCCCCTACTTGTGCTTGCTTGCTTGCTCTCTCTCTCTCTCCATGTCAAATAAATAAATAAAATCTTTTAAAATTTTTTTTAGCCATTCTGACCGGTGTGAGGTGGTATCTTACTGCGGTTTTGATTTGTATTTCCCTGATGCTGAGCATTTTTTCATGTGTCTGTTAGCCATTTGTATGTCTTCTTTGGAGAAATGGCTGTTCATGTCTTCTGCCCATTTCTTGACTGGATTATTTGTTTTTTGGGTGTTGACTTTGAGAAGTTCTTTATAGATCTTGGATACCAGCCCCTTATCTGTAATATCATTTGCAAATATCTTCTCCCGTTTCATAGGCTGACTGTTAGTTTTGTTGATTGTTTCCTTCGCTGTGCAGAAACTTTTTATGTTGATGAGGTCAATAGTTCATTTTTGCTTTTGTTTCCCTTGCCTTTGGAGATGTGTCTAGCAAGAAGTTGCTGCAGCTGAGGTCAAAGAGGTTGCTGCCTATATTCCCCTAGGATTTTGATGGATTCCTGTCTTACATCTAGGTCTTAAATCCATTTTGAATTTGTTTTTGTGTATGGTGTAAGAAAGTGGCCCAGTTTCATTCTTCTGCATGTTACCGTCCAGTGTTCTCAATATCATTTGTTGAAGAGACTGTCTTTTTTCCATGGGATATTCTTTCCTGCTTTGTTGAAGACTAGTTGGCCATAGTGTTGAGGGTCCCGCTATTCCATTCCATTGATCTATGTGTCTGTTTTTGTGCCAGTACCATATAGTCTGTTGATTACAGCTTTGTAATACAGCTTGAAGTCCAGAATTGTGATGCCTCCAGCTTCGGTTTTCTTTTTCAACATTACTGTGGCTATTCGGGGTCTTTTCTGGTTCCATACAAGTTCCAGAATTGTTTGTTCCAGCTCTGTGAAAAATGCTGGTGTTACTGTATTTCTAACAGGAGGCGTGAGGTGATACCTCATGATTTTGATTTGCATTCCCCGATGATTGGTGATGTTGAGCGTCTTTTCATATACTTTTTGGCCACTTGTATATCTTTTTAGGAAAAATGTCTATTCAGGTCCATTCCCCTTTTTAAAACCAGATTATTTGTTTGTTTTCTGAGTTGTATCAGTTCTTTATATACTTTGCATATTAACTCCTTATCAGAAATATGATTTGAAAATTTTTCTCCCTTTCAATAGTTTGCCTTTTCTGTTTGTTGATGGTTTCCTTTGCTGTGTAGAAGATTTTTAATTTGATGTAATCCCATTTGTTTATTTTTGCTTTTGTTGTCTTTGTGTTTAGAGTCAGATCCAAAAATTCATCTCCAAGACAAGTCAAGGAGCTTACCATCTATGTTTTCTTCTAGGAGTTTTGTGGTTTCAGGTCTTATGTTCAAGTCTTTGATCCATTTTGAGTTAATTTTTGTGTATGGTATAAGATGGGGGGGTCCCCTTTATTCTTTTGCACGTGATTGTGCAGTTTTCCCAGGACCAGTTATTGAAGAGACTGTCCCTTCCCTATTGTATATTGTTGGCTCCTCTGTTGTATTGACCATATATGCATGAGTATTTCTGGGCTCTCCTGTTTCATTGATCTATGTATCTATTTTTATGACAATACATAAAATATCATTTCAATTACTATAGATTTTTAGTACAATTTGACATCAGGGAGCACAATACCTCCAACTTTGTTCTTTTTTTAAAGATTTATTTATTTATTTTAGAAAGAGAGAGAGAGAATGGAAGCAGGGGGAGGGACATAGGGAGAGAGAAAGGAGAGAGAGAATCTCAAGCAGACTTCCGGCTGAGCACAGAGCCCTATGCGGGCCTCCATCCCATGACCATTAGATCATGACCTGAGCCAAAATCACGAGTTGGACCCTTAACCTACTGAGCCACCCCAACTTTGTTCTTTCTCAAGATTGCTTGGCTATTCATGGTCTTTTGTGGTTCTATACAAATTTTAGAATTGTTTGTTCTATTTCTGTCAAAAAATGCCATTGGAATTTTGATAGAGATTGCATTGAATCTATAGATTGCTTTCAGTGATATGGGTATTTTAACCAATATTAATTCTTCCAATCCATGAACACAGAATATCTGTCCATTTATTTGTGTCTTCTTCAATTACTTTCATCAGTGTCTTATAGTTTTTGGCATACGTGTCTTTCACCTTCCCCACATGTCTTTCACCTTCTTTTTTTTTTTTTTTAAAGTTTTTTTTTTTTTTTTAATTTATTTGAGACAGACAGAACGAGAGAGAAAGAGCACATGAGAGGGGGGAGGGTCAGAGGCAGAAGCAGGCTCCCTGCCGAGCAGGGAGCCGGATGCGGGACTCGATCCAGGGACTCCAGGATCATGACCTGAGCCGAAGGCAGTCGCTTAACCAACTGAGCCACCCAGGCGCCCTGTCTTTCACCTTCTTGATTAAATTTATTCCTAGGTATTTTATTCTTTTTGATGCAATTGTAAATGAGATTGTTTTTTAAATTTCTCTTTCTGATAGTTTGTTATTAAAAATGCAACAGATTTTTGTATATTGATTTTGTATCCTACAACTTTTACTGAATCCTTTGATTAACTCTAACAGTTTTTTGGTGGTGTCTTTAGGGTTTTTCTATATATAATATTATGTCATCTGCAAATAGTTACAGTTTTACTTCTTCCTTCCCAATTGTGATGCTTATTTCTTTGTCTTGACTAATTTACCTGGCTAGGACTTTCAATATTATGTTGAATAAAAGTGGCAACTGTCTTACTGTCTTATTTCTGTCTTATTTCTGATCTTAGAGGAAAAGCTGAAAGAATATGATGTTAGCTATGGGCTTGCTATATATGTCCTTTATTATGCTGAGGTACATTCCCTCTGCATTTACTTTGTTGAGACTTTCAATCATAAATGGATGCTGAATTTAGTCAAATGCTTTTTCTGCAACTATTGAGTTGATCATATGATTCTTCTTTGTTTTGTTAATGTGGTGTATCATATTGATTGATTTGTGGATGTTGCACCATTCTTACACCCCTGGAATAAATCCCACCTGATCATGGTGTATGATCTTTTTAATGTATTGTTGAATTTGGTTTCCTAATATTTTGTTGAGGATTTTTGTGTCTGTCTTCATCAGGGATATGGGCCTGTAACTTTCTCTCTCCCCCTTTTTTTGGGGGGGATGTCTTTTTCTTGTTTTGGTATCAGGGTAATGCTAGCCTCATAACATGAGTCTGGAAGTGTTCCCTCCTCTTCTACTTTTGGAAGAGTTTGAAAAGGATTGTATTAATTCCAATTAGAATTTTGATCAAATTCACCAGTGAAGACATAGGGTCCTGGGCTTTCATTTGTTTGGGAGGTTTTTGATCACTGATTCAATCTCCTTACTAGTAATCAGTTTATTCAGATTTTCTGGGTTTTTTTATGATTCAGTCTTGGAAGGTTGTATGTTTCTAAGAATTTATCCATTTCTTCTAGGCTGTCGAATTTATTGGTATATAATTGTTCTAGTCGTCTCTTACGGTCCTGTGGATTTCTGTGGTATCAGTTGTATCGGCTCCTCTTTCATATCTGATTTTATTTATTTGAGCCCTCTCTCTTTTTTTTGGTGGGTGTACCTAAAGGGTTTGTTGTTTTACTTATCTTTTCAAAGAACCAGCTCCTAGTGTCATTGATCTTTTCTGTTGTCTTTTTAGTCTTCATTTCAATTATTTCTGCTCTGTTCTTTTCTTTCTTTCTACTTATATTGGACTTTGTTTGTTCTTTTTCTAGTTCCTTGATGTGTAAATTTAGATTGTTTGAGCTTTTTCTTGTTTCTTGAGGTAGGATTTATCACCATGTACTTCCCTCTTAGTACTGCTTTTGCTGCATCACATAAATTTTGGTATGTTGTATTTTCATTTTCATTTGTCTTTAGGTATATTTTGATTTCTTCATTGACCCATTAGTTGTTCAGTGGCATGTTGTTTAATTGCCACATATTTGTGAAATTTCCAGTTTTCTTCTTGTTATTGATTTCTAGTTTCATACCATTATGGGTTGGAAAAGATGCTTGATATGATTTCAATCCTCTTAAATTTATCAGAACTTATTTTATGCCCTATATAATTTATCCTGGAGAATGTTCCTTGTGTACTTGAGAAGAATGTATATTCTGCTTCTTTTGGATGGAATGTTTTGTATATATCTGTTAAGTATAATATGTTGTTTAAGGCCAATGTTTCCTTACTGATTATTTTTCTGGATGATCTATCCATTGATACAAATGGGGTGTTAAAGTCTCCTACTTTTATTGAACTGCTGCCTGTTTCTTCCTTTAGGTCTGTTAACATTTACTTTATGTATTTAGGTGCTCCTGTGTTGGCTGCATAAGTAGTTACAAATGTTAATATCCTTCTGTTATTGACCACTTTATTATTATGTAATGCCCTTCTTTTTCTCTGATTACAGCCTTTATTTTAAAGTCTGTGTTGTCTGATGTAAGTATAGCCACTCTAGTTTTCTTTTGTTTTCCATTTGCATGGAATATCTTTCTCAGTCCTTTCACTTTTAGTCTGTGTGTGTGTCCTTGCTTCTCAAGTGAGTGTCTAATAGGCAGCACATAGGTGGGTCTTGTGTTTTTATCCACTTTTGATTGAAGAATTTAATCCATTTACATTTAAAGTAATTATTGATAGGTATGTAGTTATTGCCAGTTTATTAATTGCTTTCTGGCTTTCTGTAGTTCCACTTTTTCCTTTCTTCTTCTCTTACTCTCTTCCTTTATGGTTTGATGACTTTCATTAGTGGTGTGCTCAGATTTCTTTCTCATCTTTTGTGTATCTACTATAGATTTTTGCTTTGTGGTTACCATGAGTGTTACATATAACAACCTATACTTATAACAGTCTATTTTCAGTTGATAATATCTTAAGTTTGAATGTGTTCTAAAGCTCTCCATTTTTACTCTCCCCACAACATTTTATGTTTTTGATGTCACAGTTTATTTTTATCTTGTGTATCTCTTAGCTAATTATTATAGTTATAATTGTTTTTACTACTTTTCTTTTTAAACCTTCATACTAGCTTTATAAGTTATTAATCCACTACCTTTACTATATATTTACCTTTATCAGTGAGATTTATATTTTCATTGTTTTCTTGTTACTAATAAGCACCTTTTCTTTTTCAGTTCAGAGAAGTCCTTTTAATATTTCTTATAAGGCCAGTTTAGTGATGAACACTTCAGCTTTTGTTTGTCTGGAAAACCATCTCTCCTTCAATTCTGAATGGTAACTTGCCAAGTAGAGTACTCTTGATTGCAAGTGTTGTTTTACTTTCAGCACTCTGAGTATATTGTGCTACTCTCTTCTTGTCTGTAAAGTTTCTGCTAAAAAATTGGCTGATGGTCTTATGGGGGTTCCCTTGTATGTAACAAGTTGCTTTTCTCTTGCTCCTTTTAAGATTCTCTTCTCATCTTTAACTCTTTTTTTTTTAAAGATTTTATTTATTTATTTGACAGAGAGAGAGATAGCGACAGCAGGAACACAAGCAGGGGGAGTGGGAGAGGGAGAAGCAGGCTTCCCGCTGAGCAGGGAGCCCGATGCGGGGCTCGATCCCAGGACCCTGAGATCATGACCTGAGCCAAAGGCAGACGCTTAATGACTCAGCCACCCAGGCGCCCCTCATCTTTACCTCTTGACATTTTAATTAAATGTGTCTTGGTGTGGGTCTCTTTGGGTTCATCTTACTTGGAACTCTGTGGGCCTTATGGATCTGAATGTCTGTTTCCTCCCCCCAGGTTAGGGAAATTTTTAGCCGTTACTTCTTGAAATAAGTTTTTTGTCCCTTCCTGTCTTTCTTTTCCTTTTTTGTCCCTTCCTGTCTTTCTTTCCTTTTGTCCCTTGAGCCATCTTCACTTTTTTAAATTCTTTTTTCTTCTTGTTGTTCTGATTGGCTGAATTCCATTTCCCTGTCTTTGAATTGAGTGATCCTTTCTTCTGCTTTATCTAGTCTTTTATTGAACACTTTTAGTCTATTTTCAGCTCAGTTTTTCTTCAGCTTTATGACTTCTATTTGTTATTTTCATATATTTTCAGTCTCTTTGCTGAAATTCTCACTGTGTTGGATGGGACTGTTTTTGATATTAATATTCAAACAAGTTCAAAGAAGAAGAAAATGCCAAGCCCTTAAGTTTTAAGGTTGGAATAGGCAAAGTTATCAGAGGATGGGATGAAGCACTCTTAACTATGAATAAAGGAGAAAAGGCTTAACTAGAAATTGAACCAGAATGGGCTTATGGAAAGAAAGGACAGCCTGATGCCAAAATTCCAGCAAATGCAAAACTCATTTTTGAAGTGGAATTAGTAGATACTGACTGAAATAGCAGATAAATAAATAAAAAGCAAATAAAGACATCAGCAACAATAAACATGGCCTTGAGGAAACTTATGTAACTAATTAGAGCTGTTACTATTGTAAGGGAAGAGTCAACTGGAAAATTCAAGAATGCAGATATTGTTTACCCAATCCCCAACTTTTAATATATATAAACCATTATAATTCCCTAAAGTTTGAAATATTTGACTACAGCTGTGTAAAATATTGGTTAAGGAGAAATGACTTTCCTTTTACCTCATGTTGTAAACCAAAGGGCTCAATAAAAATGTATTCAGTGTCAAGAAAGAAAGAAAGAAAGAAAGAGAAAAGAAAGAGAGAGAGAGAGAGAGAGAGAAAGAAAGAAAGAAAGAAAAAGAAATTCTGTGTTTATCCATGCTTCTCCCAGGTTCAGTCAGTGTCTTTAGACCATTACTTTAAACTCTTTATCAGGTAGATAATTCTCTCCATTTTATTAAAAATTTTTTCCTGAGGTTTTAGCTTATTCTTTGTTTCCTCTTTTTGCTTGACTCTCTGTGTTTGTTTTTATGTATTAGATGGAACAGCCACCTCTCCTAGTCTTCAAGGAGTGGCTTCATGTAAGAGATAAACCTTATTATCTACCTTTTCCTAGCTCTTGGTTGTCTCTCAAGCTTTTGTGATTGTCCAAGCAGCCTATTTGGTTTTCAGTAGCACCCAGTAGTTGAGGGTGTGCTAAGATCTGTCAGTTTCCCAAAGAGGGAGATCTGAGTGAGCACCTAGATTCAGGCTGATTGGAAGTCAGATCCTCAGGCAGCAGCTTTTAGAGTACGCAAATATATACATTCCTGTGGGACTGCAAGTGTAAGCCCTGGAGGCCACCAGACCAGGTAATCTGGAGATATCCCCTGGGCAACAGTCACAAAAATCAGAGCTCCAGACAAGCATATTATCTCCTTTCTTAGATTCATTGTTGAGGTGTAGTGTGGCAGAGGGAGAGCACAGAGGTGGTGTGTCATCTGGCCTGTGTTCCCTGAGAACCCCTCCTTAGGCCTCTAGATGTGCTCCAAACCTAAAGGCTGTCCCCCTGTCTCCAGAATGAGCAAATAGGCCTCTTTCTTTGAACACCTGGGGTTGTGTTTCAGTCTGCTATCTATGCAGTGCCCTGGGGGTGGTAGTCTGCCAAAAACTATCTTTCCAATTGTTACAGTCCCAGGGGACCTAGGAATACAAGCTCCCCTGACCTCCAGAACTGTATAATCAAGGGGTGTCCCTGGGCTGCAGCTGCAAAAACCAGGGCACCAGACATAAGAACCAGGGCATCAGACATCCATAAAAGCTCCCCTGCAGAAGATGCAGAGGGAGAGTGCAAAGATGGAGCCTGCTGGTTAGAGGGTAAAGATGCCACCCACTGAGGGGAAAGGGAATTAAAGTGTTAAAAAAAAAAAAAAAAACCATCCTGCCAGCTTTAGCAAGGTGGAGCGGAAGCTTGAAAATGATGCCTGCCATCTCCTTCATCCCTGGAGAGTATCCCAACAGACCCTACCTCTCTGGATGATGCTTTAAGATTAGCAAATAAATCCCTTTTGCATAAAGTCTGGGCACTTTTCAAATAGCTGCTTCTGCACTGGGCCTTGGAGTGAGTGAGTCCACACATGAGCCCTTCAAGAGGCATCACTCAGTTCACCACAGCCCCTTGGGTCTCAGTTAAGTGAGCCCCATTGGTTTTCATGTTTTGGGGGCTTATCTGTGAGGTGCAGCTCTTAAAATCTGGAGTGTCTGATGTGGGGTGTGAACAGTTCACTCCTCAGGTTGAAGCTCTGGGTTTGTAAGTTCCCTCCTGATTGTGGGTCGCTGTGCTGGGGGTGTGACTTATGGTGAGATTGTGTCTCAGCCTCTCCTGCCCACTTTAATGCGGCCTTCTTCTTGTTTGCCCATGCATAGGAGCTGTTCAGCTAGTTTTCAGGTCTTTTTCAGAGGAAGTTCTTCCAAATGTAGTTGTAGATTCAGTGTGTCCATAGTGGGGTTGAGTTTGGGATCTTTCTACTGAACAGAGCCAGAAAAATAAGTGATCAGCAAATGATGAAGATAGGTCACAAAGACTCAGAAGCAAGTGAGACAGGCCAAATTGGGACAATTTGTGCATAGAAGAAATAATGATTATGAAAAACTATAGCCCATGAAACAAAATAGGAAACTATGAATCCATTCAGATATAAATAAATAAATGGAAGTTTGATTTACAAAAAATATTTCGAAGTACTTCTCCACAGAACACTTAATTAATTGCAAAGGGGTAAAATGTAACTTTATAGTGAAAACATCTGGCAGACATCACCTTTTCAAGTTGTCAAAGAGAACAAATATCAACAATGAGACACATTGAAATGTGCCACCTGATACAAGGCCTTTAGAAGAACTTCTGTGATATTCCTGCAAAGATGCATAATCTAAATCCAACTGTGAGGAAATATCAGAAAAACCCAAGTCAAGGAAAATTCCAAAGGTAACTGGCCTATAATCTTCAAAAGATCTGAGGTCAGGAAAGTCAGAGAAAAACTGTGAACTGTTCTACACTAATGGGGACTTCACAGACATGACAAATGCAGCACATGAATCAGAACTGGACCTTTTTAATTAAACTGGAGTGAGGTCTGAGGCTTAGATGGTGGCAATATATCATACTCGGGCTTTTCAAGATGGTGCCTGGCAAAGTTGCTACAGCAGTTACATTATCATACCCTCCTAGGTTGGAGTCTAGAGAAAGAGGACTGTTTTCAGTCGCATCCCCAGCAACCCAGACATTCAATATTATTGTCATAACTTTAGTCATACTCATTACTCTTCCAATCACTGTGACTAAAAGGAAGAACTGCTGTAATTTGTCAGGCCCGAGTCACATATTTGAGCACAAGGACACCTGCGGAGCTTTGGATGGACTTCCATAGACCTATGGACTAACAGTGGGGAAGGGTGGATCCCAATGGGAAAGTAGGAGAAAGAAGGGGAAATGAATGCTGAGAAAGCAAATGTCCACAAATGTTCAAAATGTGTTCTACTACATGGTCATAAAAACCTATCAATCTCTTTCAAAACTATTAATTTACTTTCACATTGTGCCATTTGGAAAATCTGTGATTTTCATAGGCTCGTGGCAGTTTGGCAAAAAGAAAATAATTTCTTCCTATTGTCAGTTACTTACTATTTCTGTCCAATTTGAATGTAAATCCTAGCATATTCTAGAATTAGTAAACTATGCTCTTTATCTTTCCAGACAGGTTCAGTTGTTTTGTTCATACATTTTTTTTCATACCTGTAAGGAATCATGGTCTGATCAGGAGTCCAGCAAATGGTCTCTCCAAGCCCTTTAAATAGCAAAAAATTTCTCTGGCTAAGAAAGTACATCAGTTAATCACTTTAACCAGTTTTCATATCCTAATTTCTGATTATATTTGAATTAATTTACTCTCTATAACTGCTTCAAGTCTTTCCATACACTTCTTAAGACTCACATGGGTAGAGGGGTAGGTTCATTTGCCTGTGAATGCTAAATAAAAAATATAAACTATTTTCCTGCAGTTCTGGGCCTTAGCCTCTCCACTGTCAAATATTGTCATTCAAGATTTTACGAGTGTAGGCCTACACACTAATGCAATAGTGTCATACCAGATTTCCCCATCCTGAATTCCTGATGAATAAATAAATGAGACTCAGATTTTTTTAATCCAATGAAGAAGATTCTAAAGAGTCTTGAAAGTGGAACTGATGTCATCAAAGCAATTTCCCTGTTTTTCTTTTCTATTTGCTATTACAAGAATGCCATATTGAGGTCTCTTTAAAGTTCAGAAGGTAAATTTAGCACTTAATATTTAATGAAGTTATAGCTATGATGATGTCAAGATTTAGAATAGCTGTATTAAAGGCCCAGTTACTACAGCTTTCAGAAACCCTATTTGCTCTGCCCACATCAGATAGTATGTATCATTTTCTGTCTTTCCAGTTCTGATATTTACAATGATTTTAGTCATAATTAATTACTGATCTAGGATGATAATTATTTAGTGATGTTTCAAATCCTTAGATTGAGCTGAGTGCCCAATATTTCTTTAACAATTTGCACATACATTATTAAATCTTCTAGATAGCATTCTGCCTTCTCTGAAACAACAAACTTGAAAATCTTTAATTTGGTTTCTCAAAACTAGCTTCCGGGGGTTGCTGGGAGGTGGATCATTGGGTAGAATATGGATTACCTACCTACATTTCAGCACTAATTACTGGTAACAGTTTACAGATTTTTTTTCCTGTGGCCTTACCCAAACTTCTACTTTCATTCCCTATAGATAGTTTTACCCAGGGAAAATCAGAAATCAGAGAATGTGAAAGCTGGAAGCAACTTTAGGGCTCATGTGAGATACTTCATGATTAGTGGTTTAGATTCTTAATGAGAATTGAAAGAAACATGAGCACACTCCCTGAGAGCATGCACATTAAAACATATATGCAGAACTTCTTAGATCCCAGAAAAAGAATCTGGGTGTCTTGGGCTTGTAAGATTATTGAGATGAAGGGACCTGCTCAAGACCACAGAACGAGTTGATGGAGTTGGGGCTCAAATCTAAAGTCAGGGGAAGTCCTAGCTACCTGAGATTATTACCTAAGGCCCTGCTCCTGTACAGTTGCCATGGTGGCCTTAAAAGGAAGATATGGTCTATGGACCAAACAATCATGAGGTTATTCCCTATTCAAATATTCTGCTCCATGTAGTGTTGATTCCCAGCAATTATATCAATGTCTTTGTTGACTGGACTCCAGGATCATTTGTTGTTTAGAGTATCCAACAATTCATTGTTAATACAGTGCACATTGATTGCAAAGAGAAAAGGCAAATTTTACCAAAGATGTGGGATTTCATGAGGTTGATGGAAGTGATGTTAGAAAACTGCTTAAAATCACACAAGCTAAGACTTTTGATAAACGAGGCCCTGGTGGAGTTAGACTTATTGACGGCTGAGAGGAGAGAAGGACATGGAGACTGTGTAGCTAAGCACTCCAAAAGAGAATATTTGGATATGAACATGTCTAAGAGAATCCCCTGGGGAAACCAATGAAGCCCTCACACATTTTTATTAAGTGATCCACTTTATGGTCATTTAAACATCAAATGAAATATGGTATATGCTGAAGTACAGTTTTGATGGAAAGTTACACCAAAATCTGCAGGTTTTAATTTCTTAAATCCTATGGAAACTTTCTTTTCAATTACTGTACAATTTTGCTCCCTGTTTTAAGTGAGCTCACTTTAGATTGCTGTTTTTTTTTTCTTTTTACCCATTATTCTTAGATAATGAGTGTGTCCTTTACTTCATTCTAACTTCAAGAAGCAGAAACTTCTTTTATGTGTTGATCTTTAATTTCATTTTTCTGATCCCAAAAAACAAAGTTACTTGAGGACTGTCATTTTGCAAGTCTCCCTCTGGATTTTTTCAACCAGGTTCATAGATCTAGAGTGTCAATAATGACCTCTGGGCAATAAAATTGTTGTGCTACAAATTGAGTAAATTTTGCTTAACTGGGAAGAACTTTTCTGAAACTCCATGTGCAGTGTAACTCAATCTTTTTTTGAAAAATGAGAATGTCATTGAAACCAAAGGGCATAGACATGAAATAGATGAATTCTGGGTTATTTATTGAATGCCTCTCATAGATAGAATTTTATAAAGTCTTATGTGGTTTGAATAATTTGTAACTATACATGCTTCTGTTCCCAGACATTTTAATCATTAATGATGCTGCAGCATAAAACACCCTCCAAGACATTTTTACTCCCTTTGGTAATCTAAGAATGAATTATAAAATTAATCTTTATATTTGGGTTTATCCAGAAGAATGGAATTACTGTTAATTTAAACAGTTGATCAGTTTCTTACTAGGACTTTACCATGGCAGTCAAATTCAGGGACTCATATATAGGCATCTCTTCTGCTTATTTAGCTGTCCAACATCTTTAAAAGTTTTTGCCCCAGTATTTTTAAGGCTGAGTAACAATGTAACATAGGGCTATTGATAGGGTGACCATATAATTTATCATCTGAACTAGGGCAATTTTGAGGGGGGCACTTTTAATAAGTGTACTGGGACAACAGCTGTAAATAAGGATTATCCCAGTACACGAGACACGTGCCCACAGTACCTACTAATGGCCTGTTTGATCTTGTTGCTCAGGTGCCAGAGACTCCTGGCTCATTATTTACAAAGCCCCTCCACCCAAGATCCAGGTCGTGACTTATCAAAACACACTGCCCCTGGAGGCAGCTTCCCCAGGCGCCCACTGTACCCAGGAGAAGGCAAGCTCTGCAGTAGACGGTCAGAGTGGGTCTAGCCCTTGGAACCCTCACCTCTACTTACTTCCTTGTCTTGTTGGTTGAATTCTCTTTAATAGATCAAGGCTGAAATGACATTCCAAGGATGAAAATGGGGGAAATCCCATCTAAGCACAGAACACTGAGCCGTGGTGTGTGTGTGTGTGTTTGTGTGTGTGAGACAGAGAGAGAAAGAGAGATGATAGTGATGAAATGGGGGACTAAAATGGAATCTTGTCATGAGTTCTGCCCTCTTCCTGACTAATGGTGTGATCTTTAATCTCTTTGAGCCCCAATTTCTCCATATGTAAAATGAAAATGATAGTAATCTCTACCTAACGTGGTTGTTATTAGATCTAACAGTTTGCCTACTATCCTTCACATCTAGTCTCCCCTTCTTCCTTTTAGTAATAGAATTTGTCAGGTTTTAATTGGGCACATGATCTCCAAACTAGCTCTTACATCTACCAGCTTTTCTTGTAGCTCTGGTGAAGGGGATGCATACAACTTCTGATCACATCTTCACAAGGAAGCTATGGCCCTCCCGTCCCTCTTTCCCCCTTTATTCTGGTGAGGAAATGGCAATAACCGGAACTGCTAGCCTGGACCCAGAGATGACACCTTCTGTCTGGTGGAGACAATCACTTCAATACTAACATATGAGAGAAAAATCAGTGTTGACCTCACTTAAGACTGTACTTGGGGGCGTAACTCATATGTAGTAGCTTTGAAAGCTCAGTAGAGCTGGAGTCAAAAGGTGTGTGTAGTCCTGCTCCGTTGCTTGCGTGACCTTGAGCATCTCTAAATGTCACTTTTCTCATCTTGAAATATAAGTAGAAATAATACCTGAGAGGTAGGTGATATTAAATAATGAATAAATATACCATACTGTTACTACTTTTCTTTCTGAATGAGGGTTCACCTCCATGAGTTTATTCATTCATTTGCAAAGACTTAAGGATCCAGACACTATCCAAGACATGGGGTTATCTAACATTGCATAAGGCACTGAAAGTTTCCAAGCCTTCTGTGGACAGAGAATAAATAGACCAACAAGATGAGTGTTACAGTGATTATTAAACAAGATGATGTTCTACAGATTGAGTAGGAGGGCATTATGGGAAATGGTCATAAAAGGAATCTGACATTTCTGTTGAGACTGAATAACTAAAGGAGCCAGTTTGTGAAGATTTGTGGGGAGAGGATTCTAGACAGAACACCTAGGGAAAATAACTTATGGTGAGAAGAACAAAGCTTATCCAAAGATAAGAAAGAAAGCCAGTGTGGCTGGAGCAGAGTAAGTGGTGGATAGTAAGAGATCAAATCAGAGGTAGGAGAAACCAGATCATTTGCCCATATAGTTCAAAGAATTAATTCCAAGCATAATGAGAAGTCATTAGACGGTTTTCCATAGGAAAGATACAACAATAGCACTTCTGTTCAGACTTCCTCAGAGGCCAATACTATACCTAAGTGCAGGCAGCACTTGTGAAAACATAACCTATTATAAGTCAAGCAGCTTCTTAAAATAGGGAGAAAGTTCTAACTACCAGTTATCCGAGAAAACACGGGGGTGTTACGAGAACAATGTTTATATCCAAGGCCGGCACCACTGCTGAGTCCTTTATTGTCATTATTTAAAGAGGTTAGTAGCTTAGAATTTTATGCCAGAAATGCCTGGCTTTGAATCCCAGTCTCTCTAACACCAGGTGTCTGACATTAGATAAGTCACTCCACCTCTTGGAATTTCATTTATTCTCATAAGTAAAATATGAAAAATAACACTCATTTCAGCAATCTCATTATAAGGCTTCCGTGAGATATTACATGTGAAATAACTGATGCATTATAAGTACTCAATTAAAAAAAATGGTACATATATTTAGTTTTTATATAGTCCTAGAATTCATTGAGATATCACTAGGCCAGTCCATTACTCCATAGAGGTACTGAGGTGGAGACTAAAGGCTTCAAGACTCTCCCTTGAGTCCCACAAAGCCCTGTTAAAATCCTCTTATATTTCCCCTGAGCCCACCTTCCCTTAGCACCCACACTGCCTGCCCCACCTCTGATACTCTCTGCCATACTATTACTCTCAGTGAGTTTAAAAACAAGTTTACTCTAGTTTTACGACATTCCACATGGCTATGCCTTGTTTGCACATTCAATAAAAAATAAAAGCTCCTTGAGAGAAGAGACAACTTATCATCCTTCACCTGTGTTTTCCAAAGTGCTTTAAAGTACAGAAGGTGCTTAACTAATGTATGTTTAATGAATGAAAGAATGAACAAAGAGATGAATAAGAGCATTCATTTGATTACCGTAGCCTTCTTCAATTTCCATCTACTGCATATCTTCTATTCGCCCTGGAATCCATTGTCCACCCTTCTCCATCCTGCCCCAGGAGGCCATATCAACATGCCTCTTGTTATCTGACTTCTGAAAGATTTGGCCAATGAGAGGCAGTGGCAGGAGACTGGAAGGTGGGCAAGAAAGTGAGGTCTGGACTAGGAAGTTCTCTTTATATAACTACTCTTTCTGAGTTTCTATAACTGTTCCATCTATCTAAGGCCTAGGAGTAGTGACTCTCTGCTGTTGCTAGCCCTGGGAATTTCCCTACTAGTTCCCCAAACCCTACCCACACCATTATAAGTAATACACTTTTAAAACTACCCTCAAATTACCCACTTTGGATCTGCCATCCCCCCACCCAAAGGACACTAATATATCTCATATATATGAACTTGGATAGATCTAAGTGTATCCTATTCTAGATTAGGACTTGGACTCTGTTTGTTTTAGAAGAGCAGATTCCACCACTCCCGTTGGTAAACTTCCATTGTTTCACAACCACACCAAATTGCTCTGAGCCTGCTATAACTTGGGCAAACAAATTAGGATGAAGCTGTCCATGGTCTCAAAGAACTAAACAAGTTATTCATAGGAATTACAGAACTTAGCAGACATGAGCCATTGCTGACAGTTAAATGTTTTTAAGAAGAGTAAAATAAAATGTCACTTCATGGAAGAAACTAAAAATACTTTTGAAAGTGTATATTGTGCATGAGTTTTTTTTCCTACTCTTAGTTGCCAGGCTGTGGGTGTTGAAAACTCTTCAGAAGATTTGGTCTGTCATGTTTAGATGGTAGATGGCAAAAGAAATTCTCTAAAAATTTTCAAGATGTTCATTCCATTGTCTCTTGTTTAAGTGAGAATTATAGAATGTTGGATCCAAAAATAATTTGTGCTGGTGCAGTGAAGACCACTTGGCAGCTCCCAGGGAGGACAGGTTACCTGTGGAATGGTGTCTCCAGACTACCCCTCCTGGCTCTCAGGCCACCACCTAGATCACTCCTGCAACTGATTCTTAGAAATTCTCTGTCAAATACAATCTTAGAAATGGCAAGGCAGGTTCAACAAATTGGAATTTTTATAGGAAAAAGCAGTAAAATATTTTTCATTTGCAACATTAACATGTCCAAAGAAGAAAATTTTACAGATAAAAATAATACAGATAAATGAGAAAGTAAAAGGAGGATTTATGCCCAGCTGTAGCTACTCCAGTCACGAGGGACAGATGACAGCTGGGCTGGTGGTGAGTGGCCCACAACAGTTGCTTGTAGTTGAGATGAGTTTGCTCCTCAATCCCAAACCTTTCCTCAGGGGATTCATAGGAAAGCCAGTATGGTGAAACTCAAGTGAGGAATGAAGTACAAAGGCTACCTACCTGGTATCTATAGATGGCTATATGAACATGCAGCTTGCAAACACAGAAGAATACATAGATGAAGCATTGTCTGGACATTTGGGTGAAGTTTTAATAAGGTATAATAATGTCCTTTGTATCAGGGATGTTGAAGAAGAGGAAAAAGATGGGGAAATGAGAGAATAGCATTTTTGTGAGGAATTTTTAAATATATATTTCTAGAAAAATAAACCTGTTTTGTTTTTTTTTCTGAAGAAGAAGGAGGAGGAGGAGGAAGAGGAGGAGGAGGGGAGGAGGAGGGGAGGAGGAGGAGGAGATTGAAAGGCTTCTGATTGGTTGACCTGGTTCCACTGACACCACTAAACATCTATCTTCAGTTCCCTGATTTCACAACATGGAACTTCTTGGACACTCCCAAGGAACATCTAGATATTCTGTGTAGTGAACAGCCCTTCACACTTTACATGCCACTCACACCTTCCCAGCTTCCTGGCAGGATGGTATTCAGTGGTCTGTGACTTAGTTTGTTGAAGTTAATGACCTCAACCAAATGACCTCTTCCCAAGGCAAGCACTGCTTGAAGACCCCAAACTCTCTTTGGTATTCATCATTCTGGGAATCACCTCCCAGAGTCTCTCTCCCCAAAAGGGAAGAGAGAGACCTTGTGTTTGGTCAGGTGGACCAAGTGCATGCAAAGTCTCTGCAGAGAAAGTAAGCAGCATCTACAATTGGCCATAAATCTCCCTTCTGTTTCCAGTTTTCAAACCAATTATTTTTCTGGTTTATTCATTCAACAAAAGTTATAGGTATTGGATATACATCCTTGAACCAATCAAACAAATTTAACTCTCTCATTCTAGAGAAGGCAGTTAAGAGTAATAACAGAATGAACAAAACAACTACAAAAGTCCAATCATCTTCCTGTGCCCTGGTTTCAAAGAAAACCATGAAAATTGAAGCCAGGCCTTGGGCCACACCACTATTACAACACCTGCCACCAGGTACAGACGTGCCCTATCCCAGAGACACACTGAAGCTAGACCTAAGAAAGCTGTTGGAGTTGCAGGTGCATTTGGGGGTAGAAAGTTAATACAAAATTTAGGGTGGTAGGAGTCTCTGACCTGTAGATGAGACTCAGTCCTCTTGGGTATGTAGGACCCCACATGGTTTCCAGAGATTCCTAGAAAGAAATGTTTGCATGTACCCACAGTAGCATATTCCAGGTGTGTGATGCCTTTTAGTGACACGGTGCTTGTCTTTGTGTCTAAACCAAACTTAATTTGTCTTGTACTGTTCTCAGGTTATTAACACCTAATTCTTTAATAATTCCTTCCTGCTTAGTTTCATGTCTCTATTCATATTATGGGAAATATAAGATTTTGGCAAATGAGTATTACTTGGAGGAACCATGTGTTAGTTGCCAGTTTATCATCCCTTGGAGAGATCCTGGCTG
Source organism: Neomonachus schauinslandi (assembly GCF_002201575.2). NCBI lineage: Eukaryota > Metazoa > Chordata > Mammalia > Carnivora > Phocidae > Neomonachus > Neomonachus schauinslandi. The sequence continues at coordinate 82,540,268 of NC_058409.1, read as the reverse complement.
AAAGTGAATCCAAGATGGAGGAAAGCAAAGGTTGGATGTGGAAAGAGGAACAGATACCTGATCACATAGGTTATTATTTTTATGACTGTTACTGCTGTTGCAGTTATTGTGGATACATGGGTAGAAGTTCAATGTGAAATGGCATCTGAGAGTTCTGTGTTCCAAGTGCTACCCAGGGCTGGTGCACATCCGAGCCACCTGTGGAGCTTATGACAGGACATATATTTAGGGCCTTCCCTTGGATATTCAGGTTAGTAAATCTGAAGTAGGGCCCAGGAATCTTCAGTTGAAAGAAATTCTCCAGATGATTCTGAAGTAAAGCCGGCTCCAAGAACCACTGATCTCGGCTGATTTTATCCTCCAATAGAGAAGCACATTAGTGGTTCCTGTGGAAGCATTGGTGCCCTGGAGTTCCCGAGCCCAGTCATTCCATTAGTGGGCAAGTCCATGTACATATCACATGCAATTATTATAATGCTAAATGTGGTCCTTTTGCACTTCCCCACTTTGATACTAACTTGTTCCCAGGAACAACCCAGGACCAGTTTTCTCCCTCCTTTTCTGTTAGCCATTTGTGTGTGTGTGTGTGTGTGTGTGTGTGTGTGTGTGGCTAGAGGGAGGGAAGAGAGGGAGCTCCTCAGCAGTTTCGTTGTTCTTCATATGGCAGTTTCTGGACCCTTCTGAGCATCACCCAGAAGGGTAAAGAGGGTTTAAAATATGGTTCCCTGGAGGCTATGTTTGTTGGATTGGGACTGTAAGATAAGTTACTCAGGTCATATTCCTAGTAACACACACACCTCATAATGGCCTATGCTCCCTAATTCCTTCTTCCCTCCAGCTTCCTGAACCACCCTGTTTCTCCTTGAACATCAGCATCAATATTTCCATGTTCTCTGAAGACACACCTTTGATTAGATTCATCATGTCATGGGAAAGTCTGTTCATATCCCGCAGTGGAACAGTATTCAGTGGATATGTAAAAGGTCAGACAAGGTGGAAGGGAAGCAGGGAAATGTCACACTTAAATGAATGATACATTATGTTCATCAGAGGTGTTTATACTAAAAGGAAAATAAACTATGATTGCATGTAAACAGAACCCTTAATGTAACCTAATCAATGCATTTATGCTGCAAAAGAAGCCAGAATCCAGTAACACATTATAAAATACCTACACATTGTGGAGGGGCAGAGTTGTCAAACCAGGTCTATAAATTCTCACCAACAGACACATAACTGAGCTTCTATCTGGTAACTGTATTAAAACAGTAAAGCTTATTAGTCATTGCTTTTTAACTAAGTAGCAACACTCCAAAGATCTACTGTGAAAAGACAAAGATGTGTGTGAGTAGAACTGAGTGGCATTACTGAAACAAATGTGTAGATTGATTGAAAGCAAACCTAAACTGGATTTTACCTCAGATACCAGGATGGTCCTGTGGACTTTAGCCAAATGTCTTTAAGGAAAAATGCAACCTCATCCTGGTGTGTGTGCATGTGTGAGAGCATGCACATGTGTGCATATACACAATATTTTTAAATTAAGAATGAAGTATTTCTGGATACATGGCCATTAATCAAAATTTGTAAAAATTTTAAAACCCCAAATTCCTGTTAAGGCCTTTTACAAAAGAGAGAACAAAGATGTCTGAGGAGGCCAGACAAGGCTGCTATACATTTTCTATAGACTGAATGGTGTGTCCCCACAAAATTTATGATGAAACCTAATCCCTGATGGGTTGATATTTGTAGATGGAGCCTTTGGGAAGTGCTGAGGTCATGAGGTTGGGGCCCTGATGAATGGGATTCGTATCTTTATGAGAAAGACCCCACAGAGCTCTCTCTCCCCTTCTACCCTGTGAGGACACAGAAAGAAAATGGCAGTCTATGAACCAGAAAATGGGCTCTCAGCAAACATGGAATCTGCCAGAGCCCTGATCTTGGACTTCCTGTCTCCAGAACAGTAAAAAATACATTTATGTGGTTTACAAGCTACCCACTCTCAGGTATCCTGTTATAGCATCCCAAATGGACTAAAACAACCTTCATGGTTTTAAAATACAGCTCCATAGCCAGAGCCCTCAGGTAAGGTAAAAAGACATGGGTTGATGTTAGCTTTGGCTACTTACAGAACAGCTTAAGTCTACAGTGGTTGTTCAACATGAGACAATATAATCATGGAATAGCTAAATACAATCTGTTACATTTTTCCCAAAGCAGCAAAAATGGGAGCATCTGTCATACTGTCTGTTATTAATACATGATGTACATCGAGGCGTGTAGGTACATACGAAGAAACAGGGACGTGTCAACATAAGGCAGAGAAACAGATGGTATGCTCCTTTAAACATGTTTTCTTGTCAACTTTGGTAGAACAAATGCTCCTTCTATGCTTTAATTTGTAAAGTATATATTTATTTTTAAAGTGAGAATGTCTACCACATAAAGAAAAAAAATTTAGTAGCAGTTCAATGTTTCTTAAAAATGATTTATCTCTTGTGCAGCACTTTCTGAGCCAAGTAACCAATTTTATTTAAAAATTGAAAAATGACAGAGGATTATTTTTAGAGCAATTTTTCTACTCATGCCCTGTAACCTCTAAAGAAGTCAGGCCCATGATGACATGCACAGAAAGCAACAAAATTGTCAACATCTATATTTATTTCTTGAAGAGGACTATCTAATCAGACATTAGATGATGACTTTGTGACCATGATTCTCAAATGGATGTGATTATTCTATCTTACTACTTTTAGAAATATGATTTACAGCTCCCTTCTGCTTATTTTTCACTCGGTATGTCTATTATGTTTCCTTTTAAAGCCTGTATTAAAAAAAAAAACATTTAACTTAATGTAAAAGCAGAAAAAGAAATTGGCAAGCTGGCAGAAACAATTTGAAGTAAAAAAAAAATATTCAGGGAACATGAGTTTCAGATATATGACTGCTATTTGTCCCAGGCCTGGATATGCTTTCTTCAGCTCTAGGGCCTGTGGCCTCCCATCTCAGTGAGGTCCAGAGAGAACCTGGCTGGAGTGATCTAATGCTTGGAGCAGAGGGAGCGGCCTCCTGGGTTTGGGTAATATTCCATGTTACCTTCTGATGTCCCTGTCTATCATGGTAGCTGGACCCGAGAATGATTCAGGACTCCGCAGGCTCCTCCCGGGGTGGGGGTGGGGTGGGGTTCCTTTTAGTATCCTCGTCTCAACATGTAAGGGGAAGCTTCACACTGATCCATTTAGACACTTGCTCACAAACATCCAGTGACGTGTCATTGCTGCCAGGGGTCCTCCCCAGTTTGAATGCTGTTTTCCTCTCTGTCCTTATCACCCTCTATGGCTCCTGAAGAGTGCTATGCATTTTGTTGAAGGAAAATCTGCCATATTCTCCCTTCCCAATGTCACATATTCTCCCACGTGGTCCCCTCTGCCAGGAATGAGCCACCCATCACCTACCTACCTATTCTATTTCAGTTTAGCCACCACCTTCCCTACAAAAGCCTCCCTGATCCTTCCAAATAGAAACCACCTCTCAACAATCAGATTAAAGGCTTTTTATTACCATCTTCAGTGGCCACTGTATTGATCATCTGTGTACACAATGGTCTTCTCCCTCAAGGAGAAGAGTCTTGAGGGCAGTTACCGCCCTGATGGCTCTCTCATGTCTCGCATGACTGAGCACAGGTCTGGCAGAGAGAAGCTGCTCCAGAATGGTTGGCTCAATTCACTGCTCAGTAAAGCTCTTATTCCCAGTTTTGGGAAGTTGAGAGTGATGAGTTCTAGCCCAGAGGGTGCTAAGAGGTGAGGACAACTCTTGGATGAGTTCATTGTCAATACCATAACACACTGACCTCCAGGAGGAACCACAGTGTCAGCAGCCACACAACCTAGATACAGTCACAAACAGGTTCCTGTCATGTTCTTACGAGAGGCCTCTCTTCCATGTGGTCAGCTGTTGTGTGCACCTGGACAACTGGCACGGTCTCCTGGCCCTCCTGCTCTAGCTCAGCTGGCACGGTTGAGGTCCATCACAACTCAAAGCAAAGGCAGCGGCAGCAGGAGCAACAAACTTCCCTACCTGGGACCCTTCCAAACAAGAAGCAGAGTTCATTTTTGGCCATTCGGTGGATCGGCGCTTCACCCTTCAGGGCTATCTCCTGAATCTATATCCCTGCAACTCATTTTTTCATCTGGGGTGCCACCCACTCCTTTTCAAACCCGCCCCACCACACGATCCTTTGTCAAAATTACAGTTTCTGGCATGGAAACTCTTCAACCGTGTTCCGAGCACCAATTTTCCTCTGAGCTGTGAAAAAACATGAAGACACGAGACAGAGTTGGAGACGTTTGTCAGAAAAAGCAAAGACAACCAGTTGAAATTTACTTATACAGGAAATAATGCGTTTTTACTTTTTTATATCCACCTCCCTCTCATTAATATATTCATATAATAATTTAAAAAAAAAAGGAGTAGCTACCAGACGCTTGACATTTTCTCAGCATGCGGGATATGCACTGAAGAGCATGAAGAGACAGCCCTCCCTGAGCTCTTGGCAAGGCACTGGGGAGACAGACAATGAGCAATAAACTTAGTAAATAAGTAAATTATATCATTTGCTATGGACAAAAGAATAGAGCAAGAATTCAGGGCATTGGAAGTTCTGCGGCAGAGTGTGCAGGTTGTGGGGTTTGTGCAGTGTGCAGAGTGTGCAGATTTGATCAGACTTGGTGGAGGTGAAGAGTAAGCCCAGCGGGAGGTGTGGGGGGAGGAGCAGTCAGGCAGAGGGGTTGGAGAATCCTCAGGCAGGAGTGCTTGGGGACAGCAGGAAGGCCATGTGGCTGGAGCACAGTGAGAAGGGCAAGTAGCAGGAGGTTTGTGCAGTGATAACAGGAAAATGGCCTTCTAAGCTGTTGTAAAGTCTTTGCATTTTCTTTCTTTCTTTTTTTTTAGTCAAAGCAGAAAACATTTTCCTTACTGTAACAGAAAAGAGGGAGTGCTTTGAGGTGGTCTGCCCTGACTGCAGACATGACATCGGTCTTCACTCACTTGACACACTGTCCTGTAGAACAGTCAGTTCCACGAACACAGCACTCTAGCCGAACATGCAGGTGTTCTTGAGCAGCCACTCAAGGCAGACCCAGGAAGGAAGAATGAACGTCAGTGGAGGTGGGGAGAGGTTTGAGATTCAACTGAGACATTAAGCACTACTGTGTGTAAGAAGGGTTTCTAGCAGAGAGAGCTGCTCAACAGTAGGCATTACACAGAAAAGGCGCAACCACAAAATGGCTACCTAAGTGCTTGGGAGGAAATGAGGAGATTGCAAAGAATACCATTTATGGCCTCATATATCTATATGCCAAAAGCTCTGTCTAGGAAATTTAAAAAAAAAAAAAAACTGTAAAGAAAACAAATTCATGACTGCCCCTCTAGGCACCTCAGAAAGCTACTTGGATAGAAGTCATGGCTACTGTATCATGGTGGAGACAAATACACTGGCAAGGGGGAAGGTGTAGTCTGTAAATCAACAAGTTATGGCTATTTATAGAATTTCATGAAGCTGGCAGTGGGCTGATGTGGAGGAAGGACGTGGGACTGTGTTCCCAACACACATGATACCTAACCTGTCTAGTTTTAGCAGCTAAAAACGTTTGCTTATAATGTAGCATATTATGCTTGATACACTTACCAGAAATTCAAAGAGAAGGATGATGCACTTATTTTTGTGTGTTGCCTGGAAACTGTCATCTTATCCTTAGTCAATTGGGTGAATTTTAAAAAGGAGAAAGGAAAAAAAAAAATAGGTGCTACAAAGCCACTCATGATCCTTCCGCCCTGCCACACACAGCAGAGGGCGCTGGGCTGTGTTTCTCGTATCAGTGTGGGCAAACTGTGAAGAAGGGGTGATGTGTGTCCCATGACTCTGAATCCTTATATCCCCCTTGTTCCCACTTCCTCTGCACACCCCTACCTCTTATAATTTCATGTGGTGTCCCAGGGAGCTGCCTCCTCAACCTTCCAGCCTCTACCCCATCCCAGGGAGATCCCATGGAGGTCAGCAACACCAAGAGTGGCCAAGAGGTCAAGGGAAAGTTAAACTGAAAGATGCCCATTGTATTCAATGACAAGGAGGCCATTTGTGATCCGGGCAAGAGAAGTGTTCATGCAGGGTTGAGGAATGAATGAGAGGTAAGGGACTGAAGCCAGTCAGTTTAAGAAATCTGACTACGAAAAGAAGGGGGTGGAGTGAGGCATTTAAATTTTAAGGCAGGAGAGCCTCAAGCATTTTATTTTTTTTTAATTGTCTTTTTTTATTATTATTATGTTATGTTAATCACCATACATTACATCATTAGTTTTTGATGTAGTGTTCCATGATTCATTGTTTGCATATAACACAGTGCTCCATGCAGAACGTGCCCTCTTTAATACCTATCACCAGGCTAGCTCCTCCTCCCACCCTCCCCTCTAGAACCTTCAGTTTGTTTCTCAGAGTCCATAGTCTCTCATGGTTCGTCTCCCCCTCCGATTTCCCCCCTTCATTTTTCCCTTCCTACTATCTTCTTCTTCTTCTTCTTTTTTTTTTTTAACATATAATGTATTATTTGTTTCAGAGGTACAGGTCTGTGATTCATCAATCTTACACAATTCACAGCGCTCACCATAGCACATACCCTCCCCAATGTCTATCACCCAGCCGCCCCATCCCTCCCACCCCCCACTACTCCAGCAACCCTCAGTTTGTTTCCTGAGATTAAAAATTCCTTGGGCGCCTGGGTGGCTCAGTTGGTTAAGCGACTGCCTTCGGCTCAGGTCATGATCCTGGAGTCCCTGGATCGAGTCCCATATCGGGCTCCCTGCTCGGCGGGGAGCCTGCTTCTCCCTCTCCCGCTCCCCCCTCTTGTGCTCTGTCTCTCTCTCTCACTCTCTCTCTCAAATAAATAAATAAAATCTTTAAAAAAAAAATTCCTCATATCAGTGAGGTCATATGATACATGTCTTTCTCTGATTGACTTATTTCTCTCAGCAATGACATAGATGGAATTGGAGGGTATTATGCTGAGCCTCAAGCATTTTAAAATGCTAAACGTTAATGGCAAGGAGCCAGTTGCAAGGAACAGGTTGATGATATGGAAGAAAGGAGGGAATAATCAATAGCACAAGGCCCTGAACTAGAATGTGATTTTAATACAAGATGGTACATGATTCTGGCCTAGCCTTTCACCTGTTGCTGAGATCCAGCGAACAAGTGCAGGGAAATGTTTCTGGCTGGCCCCGCACATTCAAGAAGTTTAAGTTTCACCATTCAGTAAGATTCTGAGTGCTGGAGCCATTAAACAAATCTAAGAAGTGACAGGTCATCTATATCTAAAGTTATATGATCCAGAAAAGACTCCCTGTACTCTAATACGTGCATAACATTTTCTTAATGTCCTTTGAGGTCTGCGACTAATATTATGATAAGGCACTCTAACCATTTCTGAAAGCCATTTCCACATTAACATTATCCAATTGATTTTCATTATCCAGGGAACTTTTTTTTTTCTCTCTAGATCTATTGCATCTGCTCTGCCTTTAATTGTTTTAACAACAAGCATCATCTCCAAGCAAGACATTTACGGAGACATAAATGAGTTTGACCTAAACTCCAAACTCCCTGTGATTTCAAGAGAGCTCAGCTCTGACCAACAAAGACCTGAGCCAAAGGGAATATACTTGTCAGCATAACATATCTCAATGTTAATGGTTTGATTTTCAAAGAGAATCTTACAGAAAATGCAGGTGGGAAAGAATCACTCTGTATCATGCAAATTGGGATATTTCATCCTGGAATTCCTATTCTAGTACATTTTAAAAAATCTTAGGAGCCTTGGATCCTCCTTTCCCCCCACCTAAAAGCAAGCATGCATGATAAACCCTCCTATGATGGCAGCACTGGTGGCCGCATGGGGACACACAGACAGGGAGCCAGTCTGCCCCACAGTACAGCAGAGAGAGGCTATTCTGGGTTGTGAGTAACCAGTGGCCCGTACATTGTTGCACACAATGAAAGAAAGTAGAATACTCTCAGCCATCAAGTAGAGATTCTGGACTAAACTAAACATGGAATAACTGAATATACAGAAGCTGAGAATTTTCTGCAAGTGAGTAAAGAATCTGATCGTGAAGAAGACAGTAAGAGCATTCACAACACATAGATGAACACCAGCAAACTTGACAACATTAAAAGAGATTCCCAGACCCAACCAGATCAGACCAAAAGAGGTGCAAGTCCCTAGTGACAGTGGGCCAAGTGTTCTCAATAATTAGGGACACCACATTAGACCTGAATATGCAACTCCCTTAGAAAGTGAGTACAGTGGTTGATGCTAACACTACAGTATGTCAGATAGGGTTCTCACTGCCCTGTAGATCCAGCATTCCCAATCCCTTCTGTTAAGAACTTGCTCCATCCATTGTTAGTAATAACAACAATGGCTGGATTGAATATACTCAAGCTTATTTCAGGCAAGATTCTGTCGCTTGTATAGAATCTGTCTTATTTCTCTCTTTTTTTTTTCCTTTTAAAAATTATTGGAGAGAGAGCACAAATGAGGAGAGGGGCAAAGGGAGACGGAGAGGGAGAAGCTGACTCCCCACTGACCAGGGAACCTGACATGGGACTCAATCCCAGGACGCTGAGATCATGACCAGAGCTAAAGGCAGACGGTTAACTGACCGAGCCACCCAGGTGCCCCATAGAATCTGTCTTATTTCTAAGAGTGCTGCATATTACAGTAGACATTGATTTCCATTTTTCAAGAGAAGACTGGCTACTAGACTTCAGTGAATCATTTATAACTCTTACAGAACACCATGTTTTTATACTGACAAAAAATGTCAAATTTGGGTCATATTGCTTTATGGATTCAAACATGACATAGACCAGTAAAGAAGGAAATTTTACTGTATTAAAAGTAGACAGGGCTCCTAAGTGGATACCTCAGAATAGGCTTGTACTAATCCTAGACTGATCCTTACTTAATGAAAGAATATTTTCTGATTTTCTTAAAGCATTCTTCCTGCCTGTTAGATAAAATGCTCCCAACTATTTAGCTTAGGAAAGTACTTAGGCAAATCTTGTGAATGTAAACAGTTGCTTTGGTTTCTACATACGTGAAGGTTGTTGATAATTTTATGGAAATGCATTCTATCTACAGCCACTTCCATCAGAGAATCTGAAGCTGCATGGTTTTGTATGAAGCACATCGAGCCAGACCCAGTGAATTCTCTTAGGTGCCACTATAGTCAGCTCTGCATTTTAGAAATGACCAGACCTAGAATCTGCTGCAAGCAGTGGGAGGCAGCCCAGAGCGGGCTGCATGAACTACTCAGAAAAGCCTGATACTAGGCTGCCAGAGTCAGTCCTTCTGCCTCTGTTGGCATCAACCAGGGCTTGATCTGCAAAGATTTGGCTTCTGTTTTCGACATATGGGGGAAGATGTCCAAAAGAATGGAAAACAAATTGTCCTGATTAGGGTTTTTCCAGAAGCTGACCCTGAGACAAGGTTTTAAGTGCAAGTAGGTTATTTGGAGGCTGCCCCTAGGAACCCCTGGTAGGGAAGTGGGGAGGTGTGATGAAGAAGAAGGAAGCCAATAGAGGGCAGGGGGAACCGCAGCTCTGCCCTGCCAGGATCTCAGGGGACAGTGTAGAACACACCTGTCACTCCACCTTGGGAGGAGGTGGCAAGGAAGCTGAGATACTGATCCATCAACTCCCCATCTGTCATTGGTTGAAAGCTGCTTCCTCGTGCACGAACTCACCAGCACTTCTGGCTTCCTGGTGCACAGGCTCCAGAGCAAGGAAAAGAAAGTGCTCAGGCAGAGAGTGACAGGAACTAGCAGTCAGGTGGCCTTTGGTGTGCAGAGGTGTTGAGGGGCATGGATGCTGGGTATGGATGAAGACTAGATCTGTGCCATGGGTCACCAGATGCATGGGAACCAGTTCCCTCAGCAGGGAGAAAAGACCTTGTCTCAGTCCATTCAAACTGCTATAATAAAATTACCATAAACTGGGTGACTTAGAAACAACAAACATTTGTTTCTCACAGTCCTGGAGGCTGGAAGTCTGAGATCATGGAGCTGGCATGGAGGGGTTCTGGGGACGGCCCTCCTCCTGGTTGCATGCTGCCAACTTCTCACTATGTCCTCACAGCAGAGAAGGGGCTAGGGAGCTCTGTGGGTTCTCTTTTATAAGGGCACCTATCCTCTTCCTAAGGGTGAAGAGGAGGTTGCAGCTCCTCATACAGTCACACTGGGCATTAGGATTTCAACGTGAATTTGGGGGAACTGAACACTTAGACCCTAGTTGGCCCTGGGGAGACTGCCTCAACTGGAACAGTCTAAGGAGATGGTGCTCCTTCTGCTCCTTCTTCACAGCCACTCAGCCCCC